>NW_016109215.1:3888-5328 GCF_001604975.1 Cebus imitator | reverse complement strand
AGTTGTGCATTTCTGAGTTAGTTTCTGAATGCTGAGTTCTAATTTGATTGCACTGTGGTCTGAGAGACTGTTTGTTATGATTTCTGTTCTTTTGCATTTGCTGAGGAATGACTTACTTCCAATTATGTGATCAGTTTTAGAGTAGGTATAATGTGGTGCTGACAAGAATATATTCTGTGGATTTGAGGTGGAGAGCTCTGCAGATGTCTATTAGGTTTGCTTGGTCCACATCTGAGTTCAAGTCCTGGATATCCTTGTTAATTTTCTGTCTCATTGATCTGTCTAATATTGATAGTGGAGTGTTAATGTCTCCCACTAATATTGTGTGGGAGTCTAAGTCTCTTTGTAGGTTGTTAAGAACTTGCTTTATGTACCTGGGTGCTCCTGTATTGGGTGCATATATATTTAGGATAGTTAGCTCTTCTTGTTGCATTGATCCTTTTACCATTATGTAATGCCCTTCTTTGTCTCTTTTGATCTTTGTTGGTTAAAATCTATTTTATCAAAGACGGGATTGTAACTCCTGCTTTTTTTTGCTCTCCATTTGCTTGGTAAATCTTCCTCCATACCTTTATTTTGAGCCTATGTTTGTCCTTGCAAATGAGATGGGTTTCCTGAATACAGCACATTGATGGGTTTTGACTTTTTATACAATTTGCCAGTCTGTGTCTTTTAATTGGGACATTTGGCCCATTTACATTTAACATTAATATTGTTGTGTGTCAATTTGATCCTGTCATTTTGATGCTAGCTGCTTGTTTTGCCCATTAGTTGACACAGTTTCTTCATTGTGTCACTAGTCTTTACCATTTGGTACATTTGGAGTGGCTGGTACTGGTTGCTCCTTTCTATGTTTAGTGCTGCTTTCAGGAGCTCTTGTAAGGCAGGCCAGTTGGTGATGAAATCTTTCAGCAATTGTTTGTTTGTAAACAATTTCTCCTTCGCTAACGAAGCTTAGTTTGGCTGGATGTGAAATTCTAGGTTGAAAGTTCTTTCGTTAAGGATGTTGAATATTGGCCCACATTCTCTTCTGGCTTATAGGGTTTCTGCCAAGAGATTCACTGCGAGTCTGTTGGGCTTCCCTTTGTGGCTAACCTGATCTTTCTCTCTGGCTGCTCGTAGCATTTTTTCCTTCATTTCAACCCCAGTGAATCTGAAGATTATGTGCCTTAGGGTTGCTCTTCTTGAGGACTATCTTTGTGGTGCTCTCTGTATTTCCTGGACGTGAATGTTGGCCTGCCTCGCTAGATAGGGGAAGTTCTGCTGGATAATATCCTGAAGAGTGTTTTCCAGCTTCAATTCATTCTCTCCATCATGTTCAGGTACACCTATCAAATGTAGATTAGATCTTTCCATATAATCCCATATTTCTTGGAGGCTTTGTTCATTTCATTTCACTCTTTTTTTTTCTAATCTTGCCTTCTCATTTTATTTCATTGA
>NW_016109215.1:0-1768 GCF_001604975.1 Cebus imitator | reverse complement strand
GCCTATAGTCAGTCATGGATAGTGCATACACTTCTAGGAGAAATATCAATTGACCATCAAGGAAGACTTTTTATAATGGCATGTGGCTTTATATTTTGCACATATTATTGTTTCTTTGTAGACACTTGGAACCAGAAAACATGACACTTTGTCACCCAGAGCCCTTAATCAGCACATTAATTCACCCCAAGACCAAATATTTCTTAAATTATGCCCTAATTTTATATATTATTTCCTAGCAGATGATAATTTTTTCTATTTTACCCCATTTTATTGTGAATATATGATTAAAAAGTTTAGGTCAGTTGTAGTGGCTCATACCTATAATTCCAGCACTTTAAGAGTCTGAGGCATATAGATTGCTGGAGTCCAGGAGTTTGAGACCAGCCTGGGCAGCATAACAAGAAGCTAACTCTACAGAAATTGTAATTAGCCTGGCTTGGTGGTGGGGCCCTGTATTCCCAGCTACTCAAGAGCCTGAGGTGGGAGGATAGCTTAAGCTTAGGAGGTCAAGGCTGCTATGAGCTGTAATTGTACCCGCTTGTAATGCAAAAAAAATTATATTTGTGAACAATATGTATTGTTTTACATTAAGAATACCCAACGAAATCTGAATTCTAAAAACAGAAAAACCTAGCCTCAGTCATAGGAAAATTATAGTCCTAAATAAGTTAATATCCACATACTTTAATGGGTGCCCAGTTTTATGGCCAAACTAGCATCTCCAAAACTAAGCAACCCAATTCTAATATTTCATGAGACTCACTTTCCAAATTCTCCCAAAGTCAAACTGTATTAGTCTGTTTTCACACTGCTGATATAGGCATACCTGAGGCTGGGCAATTTAGAGAAGAAAGAGGTTTAATGGATTTACAGTTCCACGTGGGTGGCTAAGCCTCATAATCATGGTACAAGTTACATCTTCCTGGATGGCAGCAGGCAAAGAGAGGGAACTTGTGCAAGGGAACTCCTCTTTATAAAACCGTCAGATCTCATGAGATGTATTCACTATCATGAGAGCAGCATGGGAAAGATTTGCCTCCATGATTCAATTACCTCCCACTCGACCCCTCCCACAACATGTGGCAATTCAAGATGAGATTTGGGTGAGACACAGTGGAACCATATAACAAACTATCATAATATAATGTACCATTCCACATGACACAATTTAGGACTCAGCGTCACTGTGCCCAGAGGAGTATTTCCTAAACAAATAAAACATTCTAATGCTAAGAATGTCTAACATAATAGACTTTTACTGTTTGCTGTACATGCTAAGACAAGCTAATATGAAAGAAAAAAGGTCTTCGTTTTTGGATGTTCTGGGTTCAATTCAATTTGTGATAGAGTAAAAAGGGAGAACAGATAGCAAGAAAAAATGATATCTAGTGTTTAACTGATTTGGGCTTTCATATCAAGATCTAGCTGCCCTGCATGAGAAAATGGTGAGGACAGAAAATAAGACGATGATCTACTTTTCCATATATGCTTGGATATGAGTAAAAAATGTAAATTATGAGAAATGGCTTTAGCTATATAATGGTATTCTCCACAAACAGCAATGCTTGAGTTAATAGCTCCTAAAAGAGAGAGATGAAGTCAGTGCCTGAGAGGTGATGAAGTCAGTATAGAAACAGGGAACATTTTTACAAAAGATCTATGGAAGACCTGAGATATCTCTCACTTTCACTTACTGTAACTATTCTTTCATTAATACATACTGCAGAAGAGGAAGAGAGAACATTCAAAACCCCATATAAGCAAA
>NW_016109214.1:3953-5329 GCF_001604975.1 Cebus imitator | reverse complement strand
AGGAGAAAGTGATCAGGAAAATAAAGGGAAGACAAATTGAAGGAAGGACTGGAAAATCACAAAAGATTTAATAGAAAGGAGCAAGAGACACCAACATGTACATTTACAAGCTTTAATTTGTTCAATATTTACTTGAAAATGAGTTAACGTTACTAAGAAAAGTAGCCTTCCAAAAATCATAGCAATGCTTTATCCTCTTGAGGAGAGCAAGTGGATGTATTATAATTTGGTAACATTTCTTTTGTAGAGAAGGGGATGGGGTAGACATGATTTAAGAGATCTCTTGATCTCATACCCCTTCATATTAGGAATAGGAAATAAATCATGTTCAGACTAGTTTAAAAAGTCTATGACTGTTAGAGATATGATCCTTAAAAAAAAAAAAAAAAACAGAAAACAAACCAGTGTGGTAGTTCTCAACTAGAGGGATTTCGTGCCCAAGGGGACTTTTGGCAATATCTGGAGATACTTTTCATTGTCATGTCGTGGGAGGTGCTACTGGCATCTAGTGGGTAGAGGCCAGGGATGCTGCAAAGCATCCTGCAATGCACAGGATGACCCCCACAACAGAGAATTATCTGGCTCATTGTCAACAGTGTTGGTTGGAAATCTTGGTATAGTAGAAATAACATGGTTCTGGAATCAGACAGAGGTGGGCCTGATTCCCAATCCAGTCCTTATTAGCTATGTTACTGTGAACATGTAATATATGTGATGGTTTGTCAAAAATATGTAAACACATTTTGACTGAATAAATAATTCCTTTTTCTTTCTTTCTTTTTTTTTTTTTTTTAATTTGAGACAGAATCTCTGTTGCCCAGACTGGAGTGCAGTGGCTTGATCTCGGCTCACTGCAGCCTCTGCCTTCTGGGTTCAAGCGATTTTCCTGCCTCAGTCTCCCAAGTAACTGGGATGACAGGTGCTTGCCACCATGCCTGGGTAATTTTTGTATTTTTAGTACAGACGGGGTTTTACCATGTTGGCCGGGCTAGTCTCCAACTCCTGACCTCAAGTAATCTGCCCACCTCACCCTCCCAAATTACTGAGATGACAGGGGTGAGCTATTGTTCCCGACCTTAATAAATAGTTTCTTTCAAGACTCAGTTTCTTCACCTATAAAACTGAGATGGTAGCCAGGCACAGTGCCTCATGCCTGTAATCCCAGCACTTTGGGAAGCCGAGACAGGTGGATCACCTGAGGTCAGGAGTTCAAGACCAGTGCAGCCAACATGGTGAAACCCCATCTGTACTAAAAATAAAAAAATTAGCCGAGTGTGGTGGCACGTGCCTATTGTCCCAGGTACGTGGGAGGCTGAGGTAGGAGAATCACTTGAACCCGGGAGATAGAGGTTGCAGTGAGCCGAGATCACACCACT
>NW_016109214.1:0-1163 GCF_001604975.1 Cebus imitator | reverse complement strand
AAAAAAAAAAAAAAAAACCTTTATTATAATCCTTAGTTCTGACCCATTGTGGTGGCTCATGCCTGTAATCTCAGCACTTTGGGAAGCTGAGGAGAGAGGATAGCTTGAGGCCAAGCATTTGAGATGATCCTAGGCAACGTAGCGGGACCCAGTCTCTATGATAATTTTCAAAAAATACTTAGCTGGAACTGATGCTGCATGCCTGTGGTCCCAGGAACTTAGGAGGCTGAGGCAGGAGGATCACTGGATCCCATGATTTTTAGACTGCTGTGAGTTATGCTCATGCCACTATGCTGTAGCCTGAGCGACAGAGTGAGACCCCATCTCAAAAAAAAAATTTTCTTAGGTCCCCTTTTATCCCATGAATATTTTTCTGTTCCATAAAATATGTTTATAGTTCACCTTCATATTTTTCCCATAATTCAGAATGTATTTTTCAATGATGAAAACTTTTATTTCTTTTTGTTTAAGATACAAGACAATCAGAAAAAAAACATTTTTTATTATTTGTTCAAAAATGTCACATTATTAGCACTTATGGACTCTCTTACTGCATTGGAGAATATAGACCACTGAATTCTGTGTGAAGAACAGATTCATCCTACATTGTATTTGTTATTTTATCAGGCAAAGGTAGCTGCAGCAGATGAGAAGAAGTTCCAGCAACAGATCTTGGCCCAGCAGAAGAAAGATTTGACAACTTTCTTAGAAAGTCAGAAGAAGCAGTACAAGATTTGTAAGGAAAAAATAAAAGAGGTAAGGTTACTAGTGTTTGTTCTCACCAAGTTGCCGTTAGAATGGTTGGAACTTAAAATTGACTCATCTTGCATTTTGATCAATGTTCTAGTCCAGTGAGTCTCAAACTTTACATTAGAATAACCTAAAATGCTGGCCGGGCACAGTGACTCATGCCTGTAATCCCAGCACTTTGGGAGGCCGAGGTGGGCGGATCACCTGAGGTCAGGAGTTGGAGATCAGCCTGACCAACACGGTAAAGCCCCGTCTCAACTAAAAATACAAAAATTAGCTGGGCATGGTGGTGCACGCTTGTAATCCCAGCTACTCGGGAGGCTGAGGCAGGAGAATTGCTTGAACCCAAGAGGCAGAGGTTGCAGTGAGCCGAGATCACACCACTGCACTCCAGCCTGGGCAACAAGAGCAAA
>NW_016109213.1:3550-5332 GCF_001604975.1 Cebus imitator | reverse complement strand
AAACCTGTGGTATCAGCTACTTGGGAGGCTGAGGTAGAAGGATGGCTTGAGCTGGAAGATTGAGGCTGTGGTGAGCCAAGATACCACTGCACTCTAGCCTGGTGGGAGACCCTTTCTCAAAATATATATACATTTTGAAAACAAGGGCAGGCTTGGTGGCTCATGCCTGTAATTCCAGCACTTTGGGAGGCCAAGGCAGGCAGATCACGAGGTTAGAAGTTCGAGACCAGCCTGGCCAATAGGATGAAACCCCATCTCTACTAAAGATACAAAAAATTAGCCAGGTGTGGCAGTGCACACCAGTAATCCCAGCTACTTGGGAGGCTGAGGCAGAGAATCACTTAAACCCAGGAGGTGAAGGTTGCAGTGAGCTGAGATCACACTATTGCACTTCATCCAGCCTGGGTGACAGGTTGAGACTCCGTCTCAAAAAAAAAGAAAAAAAGAAAGAAAGAAAATAAAGATGGGCCGGGCGCGGTGGCTCAAGCCTGTAATCCTAACACTTTGGGAGGCCGAGGCGGGTGGATCACGAGGTCAAGAGATCGAGACCATCCTGGTCAACACGGTGAAACCCCGTCTCTACTAAAACGACAAAAAATTAGCTGGGCATGGTGGCGCGTGCCTGTAATCCCAGCTACTCAAGAGGCTGAGGCAGGAGAATTGCCTGAACCTAGGAGGCGGAGGTTGCGGTGAGCCGAGTGCGCCACTGCACTCCAGCCTGGGTAACAAGAGTGAAACTCTGTCTCAAAAAAAAAAAAAGAGATAGGTTATTTACCAATTAGGCCCTGTTAAGAGATGTTGTACAATAAAGAACTTGATCGGGCCAGGCACAGTGGATCACCCTGTAATTGCAACACTTTGGGAGATTAAGGTGGGAGGATCACTTGGGCCCAGGAATTCGAGAGCAGCCTGGGCAATGTCGCCACACTCCATCTCAACAAAAAATTTAAAGAATTAGCTGGGCATGGTGGTATGCACACCTGTAGTCCCAGGGAAGCTGAAGCAGGAGGATCGCTTGAGTCCAGGATGAACTATGATTACACCACTGCACTCCAGCCTGGGTGACAGAACAAGACTCCATCTCTTTTTATTTTATTGTATTTTATTTTATTATTATTTTTTATTTTTAGTGCCACATGCAGCCACACCGGACAGAGCTAGGCAGGGCCTCACAGGCAAGACACAATCTCTTAAAAAAAAAAAAAAAAAAAAAAAAAAAAAAGGAGAAGAAAATTAAGCCCAGATATTTGATAGAGTACAAGTCTACTGCTTTGCTATCATATTAACCAGATCTAGCAGCAGCAGGTCTAATAAATGTAATAAACTAGTGATGCACACCAATTATGGTTCAAAAGATTCACAGCCATTCTAAAGTGAGCATATCTGTAACTGCTACTGTGATGAAACCACAGGTACTGCTAACACTACTGTGGCTTGTTACCTAAATTCACAGTGAAGGGAAATGCTAAATTTCAGTTAAGAGGTTATGGAAAACATGGCTGTATGCAGTGGCTCACCCCTGTAATCCCAATACTATGGGAGGCCCAGGAGGGAGGACTGCTTGAGCCCAGGAGTTTGAGACCAGGCTGGACAACATGACAGAACCCCATCTCTACAAAAAAATATATAAAAATTAGTTGGGCATGGTGACTCAAACCTCCCAGCGACCAGGGAGGCTGAGGTAGGAGGATTGCTTCAGCCTGGGAACTTAAGGCTGCAGTGAGTTGGTATCATGCCACTGCACTCCAGCCTGGGTGACAGAGGGAGACCCTGTCTCAAAAA
>NW_016109213.1:0-1720 GCF_001604975.1 Cebus imitator | reverse complement strand
CGATGAGTGACATATTCCTCCAACTGGATTCTGGCAACCTTTAGTTTTGACTTCTCCACAGACACACGCCCTCCTGCATCTCATGCCTGTCTCTCTAGAAGTGGGAGGAGGAGGCAATTTGGACACTGTCAAATGGGAGAGGTGGTGTGTGGTGATGGATAGCAACCCTGGTGGCCTGTCCTGAGTCTGGGGGAGAGCCAAGGTGGGGCTTCCATCACAGCTCTTCAGAATCCTATGGGCCCCCTGCAGAGACAGAAGCATGACATAGACAAGGGGAGGAGGACTTTCCTCATCTACCACTGGTCTGTGCAAACCTACCCAAAGGCCAAGGGAGCTGAGACGCTGCAGAAAGAGACTGAGGCCAGGCATGGTGGCTCACGCCTGTAATCCCAGCACTTTGGGAGGCTGAGGTGGGTGGATCACCTGAGGTCAGGAGTTCGAGATCAGCCTGACCAACATGGAGAAACCCCATCTCTACTAATAATACAAATTAGCTGGGTGTGGTGGTAGGCACCTATAATCGCAGCTACTTGGGAGGCCAAGTCAGGAGAATCACTTGAACCCAGGAGGCAGAGGTTGTAGTGAGCTGAGATTGTACCACTGCACTCCAACCTGGGAAACAGGGTGAGACTCCATCTCAAAAAGAGAGAGAGAGAGAGACTGACGTATCCAGTTTCTCAGAAAGAAACATTTAATAGTGACTTAGAAACAGAAGAAAAGCAGCTGCCAGTCAGTCACCCCTGAGTCCCAGGGCCGATACGCCAGAGGGGAAGGGTATACATGCTTCAGCAGGAACGTGTGGCACTACTGAAGTCAACTCCTCAGGGAAAGACACAGAATGCTATGTGAATCTACCCAAGAGCAGGATTTAAGGTCACAGTAGATAAACTGGCAATCTTAGAGGCATTCCCAGTAACAGGGGTTAACCAGAGGATAACACGGCAGATCAGCATCCAAGACGGAGTGGCTTCATCCTCCGCAACAAGCCAGGCCAGGATCCCTGTTCTGAAACCCAGTGGAACTGCCTCTTGCTTCATCCCTTGGAACCTCTTAGAAGGTGCCATCCCTCTTGGGAGTCCACGAGGTCTCAGCCTCCAAAGCACCACATAATTTAGCTCTTTTCATCTGCTTTATTTAGCCAAAACCACTTCCTTGTAACTTTCCACAGGTGAGATGTTTGGGAGTGGGAAGGGCTGCTGTACTACATTTGGCAATGATCTAGGGGAGAGAGGAGCTGTGGTGAACAGGTCTGCTTCCTAATCCCTTCTGTTGACTCGGATCCATGGGCAGTGGGAAGCTGCTTAACCGGTTAGACTGTTGGGTTAGTCTTGGCCATTCCTTCTCAGCCTCCTCTTTTTCTGTCAACCCCTTAAATGTTGGGCTACCAGGCCCTGCACACTCCCCGTAGATAACCTTACCCATCCACATACCAGTGCTTCCCAAATATTCATCTCCATCCCAGACCTCTTCATTTTTTTTGTTTTTTTGGATGGAGTCTTGCTCTGTCACCCAGGCTAGAGTGAAGTGGTGTAATCTCCACTTACTCCAACCTCCGCCTCCTGGGTTCAGGCAATTCTCCTGTCTCAGCCTCCTGAGTAGCTGGGATTACAGGCACGCACCACCACGCCCAGCCAATTTTTTGTATTTTTAGTAGAGACGGGGTTTCACCGTGTTGACCAGGATGGTCTCGATCTCTTGACCTCGTGATCCACCCGCCTCG
>NW_016109212.1:4093-5336 GCF_001604975.1 Cebus imitator | reverse complement strand
TTTTTTTGAGACAGAGTTTCACTCTTGTTGCCCAGGCTGGAGTGCAAAGGTGGGATCTCGGCTCACAGCAACCCTTGCCTCCTGGGTTCAAGCAGTTCTCCTGTCTCAGCCTCCTGAGTAGCTGGGAGTACAGGCATCTGCCACCACGCCTGGCTAGTTTCATATTTTTCACTAGAGACAGGGTTTCTCCATGTTGGCCAGGCTGTTCTCGAACTCCGAACGTCAGGTGATCTGCCTGCCTCAACGGCCTGAAGTGCTGGGATTACAGGCATGAGCCACCACGCCCAGCCTCTTTCTTTCTTCCTTTTTCTTTCTTTCTCTCCTTCCTTCCCTCCCTCCTTTCTTCTCTCTCTTTCTCTCTCTCTTTCCATCTCATTCAATTGCCCAGGCTGGAATACAGTGGTTTAATCACAGCTCACTGTGGCCTCAACCTCCTGGGTTCAAGGATCCTTCCACCTCAGCCTCCTGAGTAGCTGGGACCACAAATGTGAGACACTATGCCTGGCTAATTTTTGTAGAGATGGGATCTCATTATGTGGCTGGGGTTAGTTTCTAACTCCTGGACTCAAGCAATCCTCCGACCTCAGCAGTCACAGTGCCCAGCCTTCCAATTTTTGTATTACTCGTTCTGTTGTTTCTCTTTTGTCACCTATTTAGCTTTAGAAAATTGGGTAGCAAGCCCGTGGGTGTGTAACAGCAGGGCCACAGTTGAACAAAGACTAACAGAAGATAAGCTGAACAGAGTTTTGGAGTCATAGGATTGGCTTCAGCTTCCCTGACGGTTTATAAGAGATCCTTGTGGAGGTTCATGGTCAAGGTCATGCGTTAGCTGAGGAAAATTCAGACTTATTAGAATCAGGACGTCTAGTACAGCTATAGTATGGGACACGTATGGGGCATTCAGCAAGATGGCCCCAGGGAGGTTGGCTCCTGCGATCTACCTCCAGTCTTTTTTTTTTTTTTTTTTTTTTTGCGAACAAATACTTTTTAATGGTTTTAAAGTTTTTTATTTTTTACAAATACACTGGAGAATCATGGATGCAATCCGGGGCCACAGGTCTGCACACTCCTTTGCTGCTGGTCCTGTAATGGCAGAACCTTTCATCTCCCCTTTATTGTTCACTATGATCCCTGCATTATCATCAAAATAAAGAAACACGCCATCTTTTCTCCGGTATGACTTTCGTTGTTGAATGACCACTGCTGGATATACCTTTTTTCTGAGCTCTGGTTTGCCTTTCTT
>NW_016109212.1:0-1213 GCF_001604975.1 Cebus imitator | reverse complement strand
TAAAGACAGGGTTTCACCATGTTGGTCAGGCTGGTCTTGAACTCCCGACCTCAGGTGATCTGCCTGCCTTGGCCTCCAAAGTGCTTGGATTACAGGCGTGAGCCACCATGCCGGCCTAATTTTTGTATTTTTAATAGAGATGGGGTTTCACCTTGCTGGCCAGGATGGTCTCTATCTCCTTACCTTGTGATCTGCTACCTCGGCCTTCCAAAGTGCAGGGATTACAGGTGTGAGCCATTAAGTCCAGCCAATTTTTATATTTTTAGTAGAGATGGAGTTTCTCCGTGTTACCCAGGCTGGTCTAGAACTTGTGGGCACAAGTGATAAATCCGCTTTGATCTTTCAAAGTGCTGGGATTACAGGCGCAAGCCACTGTGCCCGGCCTGACTACAGGATATATGAAGCTTTACCCTGTCTAAATTTATGGGTTTCTGCTCCTACCACGAAGGTCCTACTCGTTCCCTGCTTTTCTTAGTGTTCCTGCCTTTCAATAATAAGAAAACAATTGCCGGCGGGGCGTGGTGGCTCACGCCTGTAATCCAAGCACTCTGAGGGCCAAGGCGGGTGGATCACCTGAGGTCGGGAGTTCAAGACCAGCCTGACCAACATGGTGAAACCCGGTCTTAGAAAAAAAAGAAAAAAATTGCCTGGGTGCAGTGGCTCACACCTGTAATTCCAGCACTTTGGCAGGCCTATGTGGATGGATCACTTGAGGCCAGGTGTTCAAGAGCAGCCTGGCCAACATGGTGAAACCCAGTCTTTACAAAAATACGAAAAGTAGCAGGGCATGATGGCGGGTGCCTGTTATCTCAACTGCTTGGGGACTTAAGGCAGGGGAATTGCTTGATCACAGGAGGCGGAGGCTGCAGTGAGCGGAGATCACACCCTTGCACTTCAGCCTGAGTGACAAAGTGAGACTCCATCTCAAAAAAATTTAAAAAAATTAAAAATAAATAAATAGGCTGGGCGTGGTGGCACATGCCTATAGTCCCAGCAATTTGGGAGGCCGAGGCGGGTGAACCATCTGAGGTCAGTTCGAGACCAGCCTGACCAACATGAAGAAACCCTGTCTCTATAAAAAATAAAAATTGGGCCGGGCGCAGTGGCTCAAGCCTGTAATCCCAGCACTTTGGGAGGCCGAGGCGGGTGGATCACGAGGTCAAGAGATCGAGACTATCCTGGTCAACATGGTGAAACCCCGTCTCTACTAAAA
>NW_016109211.1:4392-5339 GCF_001604975.1 Cebus imitator | reverse complement strand
GGTGTATATCTGTTCCAGAAAGCTTTCAAAGGCACTTGAAAAGAATGTGAATTGTGCCACTGCATAGGATGCTCTTTATATGTCCGCTACATCTAGTTGGTTTATTGTGTTGTCCAAGTCTTCTGTTTTCTCACTCGTCTATTTTTTTATCTTTTTATTTTTAATGAGGTATTAAAGCCTCCCTTAAAGTAGAACCATTCTCCCTTGTGTCAAATTTTGGTTCAGATATCTTGATGGTCTACTATTAAGTGCATAAATGTTTATAACTGTTATTTCTTCTTCCAGTTTTGAATCTTGTATTAGAGTATAATGTTCTTCTTTGTCTCTTAGAACCTTTATTCATTTGTTTTTTATTTTTTTAGACAAGAGTCTCACTTTGTTGCCTAGTCAGGAGTGCAGTGGCATGATCTTGGCTCCCTGCAAGCTCTGCTTCCTGGGTTCAAGTGATTCTTCTTTCTCAACCTCCCAGTTAGCTAGGATTACAAACACATGCCACCAAGCCCAGCTGCTTTTATTTGTATTTTTTGTAAAGGTAGGGTTTCACCATGTTGGCCAGGTTGGTCTCAAACTCCTGGCTTTAAGTGATCCACCTGCATTAGCCTCGTAAAATGCTGAGATTACAGGTATGAGCCACAGTGCCGGGCCTAGAACCTTTTCTGATTTAATGTCTACTTTGTCTGATATAAGTATGATGACGCCTGGCTGGGTGCGGTGGCTCACGCTTGTAATCCCAGCACTTTGGGAGGCCTAGGTGGGCAGATCATGACGTCAGGAGTTCAAGACCAGCCTGGCCAATATAGTAAAACCCCGTCTCTACTAAAAATACAAAAATTAGCCAGGTATGGTGGCAGGTGCCTGTAGTCCCAGCTACTTGGGAGGCTGAGGCAGAAGAATCTCTTGAACCCAGGAGTCAGAGGTTGCAGTGAGCCGAGATCATGCCACTGCAC
>NW_016109211.1:0-1662 GCF_001604975.1 Cebus imitator | reverse complement strand
TTGTTTTAGGGATTACCCCCTTTTTATGATGCATGGTTTGCAAATATTTTCTCTCAATCCATAGGCTGTTTTTTTGCTGTAAATTTTGCTTGATCGTGTACAAACGTTTTAGTTTGATATAGTCCCACTTGCTTATTTTTGTTTTCTGTTTTATTTTTGAAGTCATTGTCAAGACCAATATCAGGAAGTTTCTTACCTGTTTTCTGTCATAGAAATTTAAAGTCTTGGTTCTTATGTTTAAGTGTCTAATCTATTTTGAGTGAGTTTTGCATGTGGTATAAGATAAGGGCTTGATTTCACTCTTTTGCATGTAGATATCCAGTTTTCCCAGCACCATTTGATAAACTATTAACCTTTCACCATTATGTGTTCTTTATACCCTTGTGAAAAGTTAGTTGCATATATATGCATGAACTTATTTCTGGGCTTACTATGTTGCTTCACTGGTCTACATGTCTGTCTGTATTCCAGTACCATAATGTTTTGTTTTGGGGTTTTGTAATGTGTTTTCACATCTGGAATTGTGATACTTCCAATTTTATTCCTTTTTTTCCAGATTGACTTGGTTATTTATACTCTTCTGTGAATAGTTTATACCTTGAATAATATAATTATTGTATAAAATAATTTTTATATATAATATTATATGATATATATAATTATATATGATATATTATATAATTATATAATTATCTCTTTCAATATTATATTATTCAATTTATAAACTATTCACAAAAGAGAATAAATAATAATTTGAACAATTATTCAAATCATAAACTATTCAAAAAAGAGTATAAATAATTATTTGAGCTTTTGAATTTTTTTTTAATTTTGTAGAAAAATTTTATTGAAATTTTGATAGGAATTGCACTGAATGTGTAAATCACTTTGTGTGGTACGGACATTTTAATAATAGTAATTCTTCCAATCCATAAACGTGGAATGTCTTTCCATTTTTTGTGTCTTAATTAAATTTTTAATCAATATTTTATAGTTTTCACTTTACAAGTCTCTAACTTCTTTAATTAGGTTTATTTGTAAATATTTTATTCATTTTGGTACTATTTCAAGTGGGATTGTTTTCTTAATTTTCTTTTAGGATAGTTGATTGTTGGTGTATAGAAATACCACTGATTTTCATATGTTGATTTTGTGTTAATATGACTGAACTGGAGACGGATCCAAGATGGCCGATTAGGAGCAGCTCAGGATTGCAGCTCCCAATGAAAGTGCAGAGGGTGAGTGGATGCATTTCCAGATGGATTTTTATTGCCCACAGACGAGGAGATTCCCAGGCGGAGGAGCCTCATGGGTCGCCAGCATGGTTATTTCGGCTGGCGTAGCTTTTTCGGCCAGTGTGACTGTGTTGGCTGGCGCCTGGGCACGGTGTTTATCCGTACAAAATACATGGGTCCGGGCAGCATTTTGGCTGGCGATTGGAGCTCTGGGAAGACAGAGTCACCCATTTAACTGATAGAAAAGGGGACTGAAACAGGAGGACAGGCCAGGAGATAACCTGGCAAAAACATGCCAGGAATCTCAGCATCACTGTTTCAGCTGGCAGAGTGGGTCACCGCATGGGAAATCACACAGATCCTGGTGCCTTTTCAACAGGTGACTGGAACACCTGGGAGACACAGTTGACAGTTCAACTAAAAAAAA
>NW_016109210.1:3488-5339 GCF_001604975.1 Cebus imitator | reverse complement strand
AAAAAAAAAATTAGCCAGGCATGGTGGTGCAGACTTGTGGTTACAGCTACTTTCGAGGCTGAGGTGGGAGGACTGCTTGAGCCCAGGAGGCAGAGGTTGCAGTTAGCCAAGATCTCACCACTGTACTCTAGTCTGTTTGACAGAATGAGACCCTGTCTCAAAATAAAAACAAAACAAAAGACAAAGTGAGAAGGCTGGGTAAAGCCTAGGCAAGATCCCAAGACCTCATCTCTACTAATAAAAAAAATGACAATTTGGGAGGCCGAGGCAGGCGGATCACCTGAGGTCGGGAGTTCGAAATCAGCCTGACCAATATGGTGAAACCCCATCTCTCCTAAAAATACATAAATTAGCTGGGTGTGGTGGCGGATGCCTGTAATCCCAGTTACTCAGGAGGCTGAGGCAGAAGATTTGCTTCAACCTGGGAGGTGGAGGTTGCAGTGAGTTGAGATCACGCCATTGCACTTCAGCCTGGGTGACAAGAGACTAAAAAAAAAAAAAAAGCTATTATTATCACCATTTTATAGAGGAGGTGAGGCAGATAAATGATTAAGTAATTGGCCCAGTGTCACACAGTGAACTTACTGAGCCAGGATTCAAACTGAAGCAATCAGCTTCAAATTCTATGCTATTCAAATTGCACCTGAGCCTAATATGCCATGAAAACAGCTTTGGGGAAGATGAAAACCTGCTTATGCTGGGTGGAAAAAGGCACCAGACCTTGGCATTTCCCCTTTAGCTTACCCTAGGATGGACATCACCTTTCACCCTGCAATTTCCCATCTGTTCAACCTGGGCGGTGCAGATGGCAAAAATGAAATTCCACTGGCAGAGGCAACTAAGTATGTTTTGCTGCTTGTCTGCTTCTCCCTTTTCGGCCATGCTTGCCAGTAATTTGGAAGCAGTAGCCAGGTGATTTTTCTCAATAGTTATTCATTCAAGAAACATTTGAGCATCAACTCAGGGCCAGACATTGTGCAAGGCAGACAACACAAAGGTGAACGAGACATACAAGATCCCTGCCCTCTTAAAATTTACATTCTGGTACAGCAAACCACCATGGCACATGTATACCTATGCAACAAACCTGCATGTTCTGCACACGTATCCCGTAACTTAAAAAAAGAAAAAAAAAGAGCTGGGCACGGTGGCTCATGCCTGTAATCCCAGCACTTTGGGAGGCCAAGGCAGGCAGATCACTAGAGGTCAGGAGTTCGAGACCAGCCTGGCCAACATGGTAAGACTCCGTCTCTACTAAAAATACAAAAAATTAGCAGGGTGTGATGGGATGTACCTGTAATCCCAGCCACTCGGGAGGCAGAGGTTGCAGTGAGCCGAGATCCTGCCACTGCACTCCACACTGGGCGACAGAGTGAGGCTCCGTTTCAAAAAAAAAACAAAAAAATTTACATTCTCCCGGGGGATGAGGCTCCAGTGAGGGAAAATAGGCTAGGAGAGGACGGCTGGAGGTGGGTAAGCAAGAGGGAAATAGGGATTAACAAAGAGGGATGGTCGGGCAGGGTGGCTCATGCCTGTAATCCTGGCACTTTGGGAGGCCAAGGTAGGCGAATCACTTGAGGTCATTAGCTTGAGACCAGCCTGGCCAACATGGTGAAACCCCGTCTCTATTAAAAACACAAAAATTGGCCGGGCGCGGTGGCTCAAGCCTGTAATCCCAGCACTTTGGGAGGCCGAGGCGGGTGGATCACGAGGTCAAGAGATCGAGACCATCCTGGACAACATGGTGAAACCCCGTCTCTACTAAAACTACAAAAAATTAGCTGGGCATGGTGGCGCGTGCCTGTAGTCCCAGCTACTCAGGAGGCTGAGGCAGGAGAATTGCCTGAACCC
>NW_016109210.1:0-1393 GCF_001604975.1 Cebus imitator | reverse complement strand
CGGAGTCCCGCACTGTCGCCAGGGCTAGGGTGTAGTGGCGCGATCTCAGCTCACTGCAGCCTCCGCCTCCGCCTCCCGGGTTCAAGCGATTCTCCTGCCTCGGCCTCCGGAGTAGCTGGGACTTACAGGCACTTGCCAACACGCCCGGCTCATTTTTTGTATTTTTGGTAGAGACGGGGTTTCACCGTGTTAGCCAGGATGGTCTCGATCTCCGCACCTCGTGATCCGCCCGCCTCGGCCTCCGAAAGCCAGGATTACAGGCGTGAGCCACCGCGCCCGGCCGTAAAACCGTTTTTAAGCCATAGACTTCTTGGCGAATCGGAAGATAGCCCAGCACTCCACCCCCTACCCCCCACCCCCGCCAAATGCACATACACACAAGTTTGCACACCACCCCAGGTTCTTGTACTCCCTCCAGATCCCTGAACTCCAGGGCAGGAACTCCAGGACTGCAGTGTTTGAAACAGTCGACAAATGAAAATACTTTAGCATTTAGAAACAAAAAACCTCTAACCGAAATATCAACTGTATATTGTTACTGTGGTGTCAAGTTTGAAGCAGACCAAACACCACCACTTTTATAGTATGTTAATTACAAAGATGAGAGAAGGTGCATTGGCTTCAGCGAGGATATTTTTTGGAAAATTTATTTCATATTTTCTCCCCAATGACCATTAGTAGGCCAGAGATCAGTCTAGTTAATTTCCAAGGTGGAATTAGGCTAGAATGTGATTAAGGAACATTTTTGAATGACACTTAGTTGCATCCTAGTTCAATTTTAGACATACTTTTTGTGTTAAGTCTAACGACTTAATGTATTTTAAAATTAACACAAAGTGACCAAGCATTCTCTTTTTCAAGTGAAATGCATTATTTTAATTGATTAGTTGCTTTAATTTGCTTTAAGTATTTTAGCAGAGATTTGTTTTTATTGTTTTTACTCTGTAACAGTTTAATTATCAGATGTTTCTTTTATTTAAATTATGCCAAATTTGAGTTGAAAAGTTGCCTGGAATTTTTAAAGTAACTAACTGGCCAGTTCATTTCTTAAACATCTATTTTAAAAGGACGGGGTGTTGATACAGTTTTTCCAGGGTTAGATGTTTATGACTTTATCGATTTGTCGACAGGGTATTACTTTAACCTTTAAACATTAAAAGCTATTATAATTAAGGACACCAACTGTTTGCATAGGGGTAGAGAGAAAAAAGAAAGCCATGACAGTATAATGACTATAAGATTAACTACTGAACTAAATAGACTTTAAAAGTGGGGAGAGGGCCGGACACGGTGGCTCACGCCTGTAATCCCAGCACTTTGGGAGGCCGAGGCGGGTGGATCACGAGGTCAAGAGATCGAGACCATCCTGGTCAACATGGTGAAACCCCGTCTC
>NW_016109209.1:3718-5339 GCF_001604975.1 Cebus imitator | reverse complement strand
AAAAAAAAAAAAACCCAAAACAGCAAAGTATTTACAACGTGACAAGGCGATTCATATTGACTAGAATAGTGCTAAGATAATTTGTGAACACTGAGGTGAAAAATGTATGATCCTCATCCCATTCCCCTATACCAAAAAAATTTCTGGAAGATTTAAAAAATTAAGCTGTAAAATAACTTAAAGCAGATGTAGGTGAATGAAGAGTTTTTTGATTTTAGGAAAGGGAATGCTTTTCTGTTTTTAAATTTTTATTTATTTATTTTTTTAGAGATAGGGTTTCACCATGTTGGTCAGGCTGGTCTCAAACTCCTGACCTTGTGATCCATTTGCCTCGACCTCCCAAAGTAATGGGATTACAGGCATGAGCCACCATGCTCTGCCTGGGAATGCTTTTCTGACACAGAAGTTGGGCTGGGCATGGTGGCTCACTCCTGTAATCCCAGCACTTTGAGAGGCAAAGGCAGGCAGATCACTTGACGTCAGGAGTTTGAGACCAGCCTGGCCAACATAGTGAAACCCTGTCTCTGCTAAAAACAGAAAAATTAGCCAGCCATCAGGCCAGTTCCCTGTAGTCCCAGCTATTTGGGAGGCTGAGACATGAGAATTGCTTGAATCTGGGAGATGGAGGTTGCAGTAAGCTGAAATTACGCCACTTGCACTCCAGCCTGGGTGACAGAGGGAGACCCTGTCTCCAAAAAAAAAACAACCATGGAAGTTAGAAGAAGAATCCATAAGGGAAAAGGTTTATAATTTTGACTCCACGAAAGTTATAAGTTAAGCCAATAGTATGTTTAAAAAAAGAATTAGGCTGGGCATGGTGGCTCACATCTGTAATCCCAGCACTTTTGGAGGCCAAGATGGGCGGATCATAAGCTCTGGAGATTGAGACCAACCTGACCAACAGGCGAAACCCCATCTCTACTAAAAATATAAAAATTAGCTGAGTATGGTGGCATGCACCTATAATCCCAGCTACTCAGGAGGCTGAAGAAGAAGCTTGAACCAGGGAGGTAGAGGTTGCAGTGAACCAAACCGCACTCCAGCCTGGCGACAGAGCGAGACTCATCTCAAAAAAAAAAATTAAAAGTAATATTTACAGTATTTATGTCGGTCAACTGACATAAATATGTACCAGTTGACTGGTACAGATTTAAGTACATAAATAGGTACCATATATCATTTTTCTATTTAATAGATGTATATTTATGTGTATGTAGGAAAGACTAGGCGACGAGGTAAACAACATTATTATCTGCAGAATGTAATGCAGTAGTTAAAAAGAATTAGTGATAAAAACCAAATTATACAATGATATGTGCAGAAATTACACTACTTTAAAAAATAGACAAATAGTGCTAAATTGACTCCTTAGGCATTTATGTAAATACACAAAAACAGTTTGAAAGAATAAACTTCAAATAATGATTATTTCTGGTAAGGGGAGTGCTGGATGTTTGTATAAGGAAGCTTTGTATATTTTGTAATGTTTAAAAGTTTTGCAGTAAGAATGTAACATATCAGTAAAAAAGTTAATAAGAACATTTTCAAACATAAAATTGAATAGTAAGTTGAATAGAAAGATTGAATAGTGTAAAGAACATGATGTACCCATTACCTATTA
>NW_016109209.1:0-1403 GCF_001604975.1 Cebus imitator | reverse complement strand
GCGCCACCATGCCCAGCTAATTTTTTGTAGTTTTAGTAGAGACGGGGTTTCACCATGTTGACCAGGATGGTCTTGATCTCTTGACCTCGTGATCCACCCGCCTCGGCCCACGCCTTTAATCCCAAAGTGCTGGGATTACAGGCGTGAGCCATTGCGCCCGGCCCTCACTCAGTATATTTTTTAAGGTTCATGTTGTTCCATGTATATCAGTAATTGGTTTCTTTTAATTGCTGAATGGTGTTCTGTTTGAATATACTGCAGTTTGTTTATTCTTTCATCAAGTTGTTTATTGATGGCCCTTTGTCTATATTGTTTGTAAGTGTGGCTGAGGAGAGTCTTTGTCTTACAGTCTCCCAGGAAGGCTAATTCTTGACCAGATAGAAAAAATATACAAGAGAAATATTTTCAAATAATTTTAATGAGACAAATAATATATTTTCTTTCTTCAAAGCATTTGGCTATCCAGTGTCACTGGTCTCAGAGGCCAGCAGTTATTGGAGATGTCCTTCAAGTCTACAGTGGGTCTGAAGGGAGGGCTATTATTTTCTGTGAGACCAAGAAGAATGTAACTGAAATGGCCATGAATCCACACATAAAACAGGTACGTCTTTTTTTCATGCTTTCTCTAATTGAAATTATGAGGATGATTCACTGAACAAAAATCATATTGTCCTTTGTGGACCAGATTTGATAAGTCATTCTCAAAATTGAGTTGTAAGGCTGGGTGCAGTGGCTCACACCTATAATCCTGTGACCTGATACGTCAGGATAGAATTTCATCAGTTTTGTTTGTTTGTCTTGAGACAGGGTCTACTTCTTATGCCCAAGCTGGAGTGCAGTGGCACAATCATGGTTCACTGCATTCCTGACTTCCTGGGCTCAGGTGATTCTCCCACCTCAGCCTCCTATGTAGCTGGAACTACAGGTGCATGCCACAATGCCCAGCTAATTTTGTGCATATTTTATAGAGATGAGATTTCACCATGTAGCCAAGGCTGGGCTTGAATTCCTGGGTTCAGGCAATCCGCTCCCCCTCAACCCTTCCTCGGCCTGCCGAAGTACTGGGATTACAGATGTGAGCCACCACACCTGACCTCTATCAAGTTTTATCAGTTTTTTTAAGACTTTGAAAATGTGATCTGGAGATCATAAAGGTTGAAACAAAATAAATTTCTACGAGTAAAAGAGGGTAATATTTTAGAGTTGTGTTATAAAACTACAAATGTTTATTAAATTAATGAATCAGAATACTAAATCTATGTGTCTTTTTCTTTCTTAAAAAATACCTTTTGGTTGGGTGCAGTGGCTCACGCCTGTAGTCCCAGCACTTTGGGAGGCCGAGGCGGGTGGATCACCTGAGGTTGGTAGTTCAAGACCAGCCTGGCCAACATGGTGAAACCCCA
>NW_016109208.1:3630-5343 GCF_001604975.1 Cebus imitator | reverse complement strand
AGAGCAAGACCCAGTCTCAAAAAAAAAAAAAAAAAATTAATGCAATACTTACTGAGTTTACTCTCTACCAGATGACTTGCTAGGTACTAAAAATGACACAAAAATAAATCTTAGTTCTTGCTTGGATTTACTTATAATTTTTACTCATGATGTTAAAAAAAAATCTAGTTAAATGAGGGCCAATTGCCATGCAATGAGTTCCTTAAAACTCCATGCCCAAATGTGACTCTGACAGCACAATAAGCTATATTATTTAAAGCACTAAAATAAAATATAAGATTGAAATGTCAGGCAGAGAAAATGATAGCAAGTCACCAAATATAGTATCTTTCTTCAAGTTAGTACCTCACTTACATCCATCTCACATCCATCTCTAGAAACAACAATCACAAACTGTCTAGAAGTTCATCCATTTTTAAATACTTTGGATACGTACTCGGAGATCACCCAAATTTTTAAATGACACAATTCTTTAATGGATAGCATAAGAGATCTCCTTACTTGGTACATGTATTCTGATCCAATTTTCCTAGAATGCCTGTTCAATTTCAAACAAGTTTCATTAAATATTGAAATATTGAACATTCCATCATCTTCTAAGATATCATCTTCTAAAAGACAAGAGAGAAGGTTATAGATAGGTTGCACCATCTTAGCAAAACGCATCATGGCTAGGTACAAGTGAAACTCTGACATCTTAAGAGAGCCAGTTGGGTGTTCAACACAAATAACATTAAATCTGGCATCAGCAGACTTAGCTTCAAGTCTTGGCTCTCCAAATTCTCAATTGTAATGACCTTAGCTAAGTCACCTCAGTCTCCTTGTTTGTGAAATCAAGTAATTCATCTTGCTTTTCTTACGTCACAGGCTGCTGAGCTAATCAAATGAAGCATTTAAAAATTGCCATAAATTAATAAAGAAATCTGTGATATTTTTAGAAAGTTAATCCTATCATTTGGATCGTCCATAGTGAAATGTCATAAAGGTAAGTTTAACAGTAGCCAGAAAGTCTGAGAATAAGGAAAGTGGTGAATAAAAATCAAAGGCTATAGATTTAAACACTACCAAGAGTGCACTCCAACCTATAAAATGACCAGAAAGTAGATGACCAAGCAAGAGGAAATTTGCTTTCACAGCAGACAGCATTTCAAGAGCACTCAGCTGAGTACTAAGGCAATGAAATAATCAGAAAGCAGACTTGTTTCAATCATTGTACAGAAAAAAGTCACTTCATACCTCCTTCAGTCTAATTCATTCTTACCATGTTCTATTTTCTTAATCTAGTTTAAAAGGATAGGCTTGTTACTAATGAATTAAAGAAATAACAGAGAGTGAGGAATAACATCAGTAATTTTCAAGAAAAAGCAAATTTCCTAACAAACAAGACTAAATTTTCTACCAACGAGAAAGGTGTAAATGTCTACCAAAGAGAAGTTATTTTATAACTACCTTTAATGTGTGTTTCTCCCATGGGAGTTTCTGCTACCTAAGAATAAGAATAATAAATTATTCTAGTCAAGATCAGAATTGTCCATAGCATTTTCAATATCACTGACGTATGTAGCACAAGGCAACTAACTGGGGAAAATATTCCTGCCTATAATTGGAAAGTGTAGAACTATCATATGTGCTGTCCTTTATTTTCACAACTTTTAAAGATTTCATAAGGGCATCAGAAATTAAAATTGCCACATATATGCATATGATTTTGAG
>NW_016109208.1:0-1555 GCF_001604975.1 Cebus imitator | reverse complement strand
AGACCATCCTGGTCAACATGGTGAAACCCCGTCTCTACTAAAAATACAAAAAATTAGCTGGGCATGGTGGCCCGTGCCTGCAATCCCAGCTACTCAGGAGGTTGAGGCAGGAGAATTGCCTGAACCCAGGAGGCGGAGGTTGCGGTGAGCCGAGATCCCGCCATTGCACTCCAGCCTGGGTAACAAAAGTAAAACTCCGTCTCAAAAAAAAAAAAGAAATGGTAAAGATCGGAAATGTAAATGCAAAAATGCATATTTGTATAAGTGCATATAGAGAACAAACTTGTTATATATTCAAAGAAGGCAGAGGAAAAAGACATGGACAATAAAAAGGAGAAAGTGGAAAACCAGTGTGGGCAAACAAGCAAGTCCACATAGGGGTATTTGAAGAGACAAAAACAAACTTTAAAAAAAAAAAAGCAATAATCAGAGATGTAATAAAAGAAAATTTTCTTAATATTTAGTTAAACCAAATTCTAAAGACCAAAAACTCACAGGGGGCTTGGTGTGGTGGCTCACACCTATAATCCCAGCACTTTGGGAAGCCAAGATAGGCAGATCACTTGAAGTCAGGAGTTTGAAACGCATCTGGCCAACATGGCAAAACCCCGTCTCTGCTAAAAATACAAAAATTAGCTGGGCATAGTGACACATGCCTGTAATCCCACCTATTGGGGAGGTTGAGGCACAAGAATCACTTGAGCCCAGGAGGCGAAGGTTGCAATGAGCCAATATCACACCACTGCACTCCAGCCTGGATGACAGAGTCAGACTCAGTCTCAAAACAACAACAACTCACAGGGTACTAGGAAAACTTAGTGCAAAACATGAACATTTATATCTGCCCACTACCCAGACGGAGGTTCCATGAAGGATGATACTTCCGTGTCACCATCAAATTCCCAGTGCCTAAAAAGATCTGACATATAATAGGTGGTCAATAAACATTTGCTGGGTACATTAATAAATGATTAATGTCTTAATTTTATGGCCAAGGAAGCCTTCATAATATGCAAGCTGAAAACCAAACTGCTTACACTAGAATTTTTATTTATTTATTTATTTATTTGAGCCGGAGTCTGTCACCCAGGCTGGAGTGCAGTGGTGCTATCTTGGCTCACTGCAGCCTCTGCTTCCCATGTTCAAGCAATTCTCATGCCTCAGCCTCCTGAGTAGCTGGAACTACAGGCACATAACACCACCCTTAGCTAATTTTTGTATTTTTAGTAGAGATGGGTTTCGCCGTGTTGACCTAGTCTGGGTGATCCACCCACCTCAGCCTCCAAAAGTGCAGAGATTACAGGCGTAAGCCACCACACCTGGCCAGGATTTTTTTTTTTTAAAGAAAGTCACATCTTCTTCTAACTCTTCTTTCAAAGCTTTCAATTCTCAATATCAATATGAAATACTTCTAGAATTGCAAGAACAAAAGTTTATGACCTAAGAATTTTATCTTCAGTCAACAAAAAAACATTCTCAGATCATCATGGACTCAGAAAGTATCCCATTCCCTCCCTGAGGGGTAGACAAATCACCACACAGAGAGATAAATAGA
>NW_016109207.1:3734-5344 GCF_001604975.1 Cebus imitator | reverse complement strand
CCTCCCAAAGTGCTGGGATTACAGGCATGAGCTACCGTGCCTGCCCTAAAACATTCTTAATGAATAGAAACTTAAGGGTACTCAGAGCCAAAATACTCAGTGTGTGGAAAACTCAGCCCATAGAACATGTCCTGCCTCAGACGCCAGACTTTGGGAACACTGGATGTGCCTGGATCACTTAGGCAGTGATCAGTGATTTAGGTGAAGTAAAAGTTATTTCAGGCATTTAAGATTTGGAAAAGTTACCTTTTTTTTTTTTTTTGAGATGGAGTCTTCCTCAGTCACCCAGGCTAGAGTGTAGTGGTGCAATCTCAATGCACTGCAACCTCGCCTCCCAGGTTCAAGCGATTCTCCTGCCTCAGCCTCCTAAGCAGCTGGGGACTATAGGCACACACAACCACACCCAGCTAACTTTTTGTGTTTTAGTAGAGAGAGGGTTTCACCTTGTTGGCCAGAATTGTCTTGATCTTCTGACCTTGTGATCCACCCACCTTGGCCTCCCAAAGGGCTGGGATTACAGGCATGAGCCACTGCGCCTGGCCGGAAAATTTCCCTTTTTAATCACAGTAAGCTTTCACCAAATTAAATCTGGAGTTCAAAAAGAACATTAAATAGTTCAATCAGATTTCCCCACGCCTTCACAGCCTGCATGCTGCCTTCCGTCCCTGCTTCCTGGCTGTGGTGAGAGGGGTAACTTGGGAAATGTACTGTCCTTTGGATTGTGTCTTTCCTGTCAACAGTTTTTTTGTTTTGTTTTGTTTTTAAGTTTTGTGTCTTTAGTTTGAGAATACATACTTTATCTGAGAATCTTTTTTTATCACAGAGATGGGTTTTTCTAGACACACTTTTTTGTGGAATCTTTGACAGTGCAGTTTGTGGCTAGGAAGGACTCTTTCTTGTGGTTAATTTACTTGGTGTGGTATAGTCATCGGACGCTCAATTCTAAGGCATTTTCTGCCACTGTTCCATATAGAACATTGGAAACATCTTTATCCTTCAGGTACTTAGGATCAGAAAAGCATGCTACCCATTCCAAGGGGTTAATTTCTGCAGAAATTGTCTTGGCAAGACTCTAATGATATATGTAGTACATCATTAGATGTGTGTGTATGGGGGTAAGTCGGTATGGGTGTGTATGTGTGGACATACACACATATGGTGTATTTTTTTATTATATAAGTAATAAGTACATGTTGGCTATCTAAGATTTCAAAGAACATGGAAGTGTATCATGTACAATGTAGAAATTCTCGTTAACTCACTCAACCCCAAATTTGTTTCTTTCTTTTTTTTTTTTCTTAACCATTTTGGGATGTGTGTTGTCTTAGTCCATTCTTGCAGCTATTACAAAATGCCTTAGACTAGATAATTTATAAACAAAAGAAACTTACTGCTTACAGTTTTGGAGGCAAGGAAGTCCAAGATCAAGGCGCCAGCAGATATGGTTTCCGGTGCAGGCCCATTCCTCATAGATGGCACCTTCTTTGTAACCTCTCATTTGATGGGGCAGGGTCCCTCAGGCCTGTTTTGTAAGGGCATAAATCCTATTCGTGAGAGAGGAGCCCTCATCACCTTATGACCTTCTTTTTTTTTTTTTTTTTTTTTTTTTT
>NW_016109207.1:0-1644 GCF_001604975.1 Cebus imitator | reverse complement strand
TTGGCTCTTTTTTCTACTTTTCTAAGGTGCAAACTTAGATTATTGATTTTAATTCTTGGAGGTCCAGTGATGCAACTGGTTAGGACACAGTACTTATATGACTTTAGTTCTTTCTTTTCTAATAATGCATTCTAAGCTATGTTTCACCCTAAACCCTGCTTTTGCTGCATCCCACAACTTTTGATGAGTGTGTTTTTATTTTGATTTAGTTTGAATTCGTTTTAAATCTCTCTTGATTTCTTTTTTGATCTTTGTGTTATTTAGAAGTGTGTTGTTTAATCTCCACATATTTGGGGATTTTCCCATTATCTTCCTGTTACTGCTTTCTTAGCTTAATTCCATTGTGATCTGAGAGCAATACTGTTTGATTTCTATTCTTTTAAATTTGCTGAGGTGTGTTTTATGGTTCAGAATGTGGTCTATTTTGATGAATGTTTCATGTGAGCTTCAGATAAATAGTATTCTCTTGTTGCTGGAAGAAGCATTCCATAGATGTCAACTAGTTGGTAGATCAAGTTGTTGAGTTTGACTGTGTCCCTGCTGATTTTCTGACTCCTGCATCTATTAGTTTCTGATAGGGGGTGTTTAGGTCTCCAGCTGTAAAAGTGGGTTTATATGTCTCTCCTTGAAGTTCTGTTGGTTTTTGCCTCACATAGTTTGATGTTCTGTTAGGCACGTACACATCATTATGTGATGCCCTTCCTTTTCTCTAATAATGTTCTTTGCTTTGAAGTCTGTGCTATACACTGAAATTAATATAGCCACTCTTGCTCTCTTTTGGTTAGTGTCAGCATATTTTTTTTCCTATCCACTTACTTTTAATGTATATATATCTTTATTGTTAAAGTGGGTTTCTTGTAGATGATATGTAGTGGAGTATTGATTTTTGTTTTGTTGATTCAGTCTGAGAATCTCTTTTAATTGGTGCTTTTAGACCATTGGCATATGAAGTGATTACTGATAAAGTTGGATTAATAAATACCACACCTGTTACTGTTTTCTTTTCCTTTTTTTGAGACAGAGTTTCACTCTTTTCACCCAGACTAGAGTGTAATGGCACGATCTCAGCTAACTGCAGCTTCCGCCTCCTGGGTTCAAAGTGATTCTCCCCAGTCAGCGTCTCAGGTAGCTGGGATTACAGGTGCCCGCCGCCACACCCAGCTAATTAGAGATGGGGTTTCACCATGTTGGCTAGGCTGGTCTCGAACTCTTGACCTCATGGTATCTGCCCACCTTGGCTTCCCAAAGTGCTAGGATTACAGGCATGAGCCACTGCACAGAGTGATTGTATCTTAAGTCTATAAAAATATATAATTATCATCATAAAGCATGTATTCATTTACAGAAAACTTCCAGTGACCTTGACCTTCCTATAGAAATATAAACTATTCCATTTGCCTTTCAGCACAAGGTCAGGCAAAAATACTTAAGCTTGTTGCTGGTATTACTACATATTTATTAGCAATTCCCAGTATTGATGATGACAGTAAATCTCTCAGAGTAAATATCTAGTTTGGTAATTCAGAATTAATGTTGTAAGATCTCTAGCTGGTAATTTGATATTACTAATAAAGTATTAAATGTAAATGATAAACTTTTTTTGTTGTTGTTTTTAATAAATTTTTCTTTTTTTTTTTTTTTTTT
>NW_016109206.1:4115-5346 GCF_001604975.1 Cebus imitator | reverse complement strand
GGAGTGCAGTGGCGCAATCTTGGCCTCCTGGTTCAAGCAATTCTCCTGCCTCAGCCTCCCAAGTAGCTGGGATTACAGATGTGCACCACCAGACCTGGCTAATTTTTGTATGTTTAGTAGAGATGGGGTTTCACCATGTTGGCCAGACTGGTCTTGAACTCCTGACCTCAAGTAATCCACCCGCCTCGGCCTCCCAAAGTGCTGGGATTATAGGCATGAGCCACTGTGCCCGACCTGTAAATTTATATTTTTAATATTTCTGCCCAAAAACTGATTTTCAAATATCCACTTGTAATGTGTTATTAATACTGATAAAAGAAAAATTACTCAGATTCATTTTGAATACTCTTCTATTACTTTCAGGTATATCATTTAGCACAAGGTGTTATAGAACAAATAATTCTGGTTGACAAAGTACCATTTCTTAAAAGTAATATTTCCAGCAACAATTTCTCTATTCAATGAGGCTTGACAGTAAATATTGTAAAATATCTTACAACCACCCTGCACAGAGTCAGTAAATATTACTGTAATGTATTTTAAAGGAAGTAGCTGTGCTGGCTTTATAGACGCTTGAGGAACAATGGGGGAAGTTCTCCCAAACAAAAATATCGTACCTACAAGTCAGATTACTTTTTTTTTTTGAGACAGGGTCTTACTCTGTCATCCAGGCTGGAGTGCAGTAGCATGATCAGGCTCACTACAGCCTTGACCTCCTGGGCTCAAGTGATCCTCCCACTTCAGCCTCCTGAGCAGCTGGGACTACAAATGTGTGCCACCCTGCCCCACTGATTTATTTTTTATTTTTTGAGATGGAGTTTTGCTTTTGTTGCCCAGGCTGGAGTGTAATGGCACGATCTGGGCTCACTGCAACCTCCACCTCCTGGGTTCAAGCGGTTCTCCTGCCTCAGCCTCCTGAGTACCTGAAATTACAAGTGCCCACCACCACTCTCAGCTAATTTTTGTATTTTTAGTAGAGACGGAGTTTCACTATGTTATCCAGGCTTGTTTCTAACTCCTAGACTCAAACAATCCTCCTGCCTTGGCCTCCCAGAGTGCTAGAATTACAGGTATGAGCCACCATGCCTGGCCAGTAGATTAACTTAAAAGACTTTTCTAGCACAACTTCACAAGTTCTTTACAATTCTGTTCTATGTCATGAAATAGTTTTCTCTGGATTAATAATGCTTGCTTTATTCATTTATTACTTTTATAATTTTTTTTTTTTTTT
>NW_016109206.1:0-1125 GCF_001604975.1 Cebus imitator | reverse complement strand
AAAGAAAGGAAAAGAAAGAAAGAAAGAAAGAGAAAGAAAGAAAGAAAGAAAGAAGAAAGAGAGAGAGAGAAGGAAGGGAGGGAGAGAAAAAGAAATATGAATGTGCTGATTTCTGTTGCCAACCAAGATGGAATAAACCCACTAGAGTCTCTCTCTCTCCTACTTATGACAACTAAAATTTCTGTAGAAAACGCAGAAAGCAGGAACTGCATGAGAACTCTGAAAAGTAAGCAAGACTAGGTAAATTGGGAAAAAAAAAGTCAAAACTTGAAACAGTGCTCAAAAAGGGATGAGTCACTTATATTGTTCCCCTACCTTCTCTTCCAACATTTATCAGCAAGGAAGTCTCCAGCAAAGCTGCTGTAGTCAGTGCAGGGAAGAAAACTCCAAGGAACCCCATTTTACTGGCCAGAAGACAGAGAAAATGGGCCCCTGAAAACTGGACAGTGTAGAGGGAATCACAGAGCAGAGAACTGGAGGGGATCCTTTAATTGTGTCTGCGTATGAACATGGCACCAATCCCAGACTCACCTCTGAGCTGAGCATGCATGGGTCAGACACGAAGAAACAGCAGACTTTGAGAACTGAACTACGATTTAAAACACCAGACTATCCTATGCAACAATTCTGCATGTTCTTCACATATACCCCAAAACCTAAAAAAAAAAAAAAAAAATAAATGGGAAAAAAAAAAAACAAAAAAAAAACACCAGACTAACCCCTGAGGAGGCCATATGTGAAATAAGCCCAAAATAGCGTAGCAAAGCCTTTGAAAAATGAACTGACATTGAACCAACTGCACACAGAAAGTAAGAGAGAACTTGTAGTCAGAGCTTTACCAGGTTGATTGCCTGATTTAAAAAAAAAAATCACATTCGCCAGAGGACTTGAACAGGACCCAGATTCTTACAATATAATATTCAAAAATGTCCAGGATCTAATCCAAAATTACTTTGCATACAAAGAACCAAGAAACTATAATTCTCAAGAAGAAAGATATTCAACAGATGCAAAGTCCAAAATGACCCAGATATTGAAATTAAAAGACAGACTTTAAAGCAGTTATTATAATTATGCTCTGTGAGGTGAGGTAAAAATAAAGGTGAACACTTTTTTTTTTTTTTT
>NW_016109205.1:3897-5346 GCF_001604975.1 Cebus imitator | reverse complement strand
AAAAAAAAAAAAAAGGAATTTACAGGGAAAATGCCTTTGACCAGGGGAGCCACCCAAGGGACTGAGACTTGGGTCCCAGAGCAATCAGGCTGAGAGACTGTGTGGCTTCATTTCCCTTCCTGCCTAGAGGTGCTGCCACTCTCTCTGGCCCTGGGCCTCCCCTTTGTGAATTTGTGTGTCTGTGGTTGTTTGTGGGCAGAGGCAGCACAAAGAGCATTTTGGAGTGAGCCAGAGCTAAATCCAAATCCTGGTTCTGTTACTAACTAGCTGTGTGACCTTGGTTCAATTTCTTATCCGCTCTGAGTCAGTTTTGCAGAAAACGTTCAAATTTGCAGTTTCTTTATGTGCTTGTATGCAAATGCATAGAAAACGGCCAGAGAGGGGCCAGGCGTGGTAGCTCAGGCCTGTAATCCCAGCACTTTGGGAGGCTGAGGCAGGTGAATCACCTGAGGTCAGAACCAACCAACATGGAGAAATCCCATGTCTACTAAAAATGCAAAATTAGCCAGGCGTGGTGATGCATTCCTGTAATCTCAGCTACTTGGGAGGCTGGGGCAGGAGAATCCCTTGAACCCAGGAGGCGGAGGCTGCAGTGAGCTGAGATTGTGCCATTGCACTCCAGCCTGGGCAACAGGAGCAAACTCCATTTCAAAAAAAAGAAAAACAAAAAATAAAAAATGGAAAAAGGCCAGAGGGGTATATGCTACCCTTCTCATTAATAGCGGTTGGGGTGGGGTGGGGTGGGGAAGGTGTGTGTGATGGGGAACTTTCACATTGTATCCCGTTTTCTCCTGTATTATCTGGGCCTTTTATAAGCATGTATATTATTGCATTTGTAAGAAGCGGGCATGATCCTACCAACTCTACAGATTATTGGAAGGATTTTTAAAAGATCCCACAGATAAAACTCTTCTCATGCTGCCTGCTGCAAAATTGGTTCTCACCAAGTATTAGTTCCCTTCTCTTCTCTTCCCCTTGACTGGAGCTGTGTTTCTATTTGCAACTGTTTGCCTCTTTACATCTATGTTTGTTTAAGGGGTCTGGCTGTATCCGTCTGTGGTTTATGGGCTGCTAAGCGTCTGTGTGCATTCTGTTTTTATACTGGTGAGTGTCTGTGCATCTGGAAATGTGTGCATTTGTGAATGTGTGTCTGTGAGTCTCTGTATAAATGAGCATATGTTTGGGTGTATTGGTGGTGTGTATGTGTGTGGGGTGTGGCTGTGTATCTCAGCTTGTTTGTGTCTGTTTATATGTGTTTATTATCTTTTTAATGCATATATATTTTTGAGACAGGGTCTCATTCTATTGACCAGGCTGGAGTTCAGTGGCGCGGTTGTGACAGGCTTAATCTCCTAGGCCCAAGTGATCTACCTCAGCCTCTCAAGTAGCTGGGACCCCAGACATGCACCACCACACCCTGCTATTTTTTTTTTTTTTTTTTTTTTTTTT
>NW_016109205.1:0-1419 GCF_001604975.1 Cebus imitator | reverse complement strand
CCCGAGTAGCTGGGATTACAGGTGCACACTACCACATCTGGCTAATTTTTTGTATTTTTAGTAGAGACGGTGTTTCACTGTGTTGGCCACACTGGTCTTGAACTCCTGACCTCGTGATCCACCCACCTCGGCCTCCCAAAGTGCTAGGATTACAGGCCTGAGCCACCGTGCCAGCAATTTTTTTTTTTTTTTTTAAAGAAATAGGGTTCCTATTATGTTGGCCAGGCTGGACTTGAACTTCTGGTCTCAAGTGATCCTCTTGCCTCAGCCTCCTGAGTAGCTGGGACTACAGGCATGCACCACTGTGCCTAGCTCTGTGCTAACTTTTGGCAAGCCATTAAGCTGGGCTGGCTAGATAACATGTTTCTTCGCAGACCTCAGAATAAAGCTTCTCCTGACATTTTTACCAAGTTGTTAAAACTCTTACTACTTACTCCTGCTTACCTATGAGACAGTATATTCTAACTACCCACTAACTAAAACAAACTGCTGCAAGAGTAAATTGAATGCTAGCATTCAGATAAACCATTACCACACCTGTAACTTAGGGCTTCAAATTTTTAGCCCATTAAAAATGTCATCGCTGTTCTTACTCATTTACTTTATTTTGAGATGGAGTTTCGCTCTTGCCACCCAGGCTGGAGTGCAACATGCGATCTCTGGTCACTGCAACCTCTGCCTCTTGGGTTCAAGCAATTCTCCAGCCTCAGCCTCCCAAGTAGCTGGAATTACAGGCACCCACAACCACACCCAGCTAATTTTTGTATCTTTAGTAGAGACAGAGCTTCACCATGTTGGTCAGGCTGGTCTCGAGCTCCTGGCCTCAGGCGATCTGCCCATCTTGGCCTCCCAAAGTGCTGGGATTAGAGGCGTGACCCACTGCGCCCTGTCTGATTTACTTTATTTAGACAGAGTCTCACTCTGTCGCCTGGGTTGGAGTGCAATGGCATGATCTTGGCTCACTGCAGTCTCCACCTCCTGGGTTCAAGCAATTCTCCTACCTCAGCCTCCCGAGTAGCTGCAATTACAGGCACGTGCCACCATGCCTGTCTAATTTTTGTATTTTTAGTAGAGACGGGGTTTCACCATATTGGCCAGGATGGTCTTTATCTCTTGACCTCGTGATCCGCCTGCCTCAGCCTCCCAAAGTGCTGGGATTACAGGCGTGAGCCATCGAGCCCGGCCTATAATTTTTTTTTGAGATGGAGTTTCATTTTGTCACCCAGGCTGGAGTGCAATGACGCAATCTCAGCTCACTGCAACCTCTGCCTCCTGGGTTCAAGCAATTCTCCTGCCTCAGCCTCCCGAGTAGCTGGGATTTAGAGACATGTGCCACCACACCCGGCTAATTTTGTAGTTTTAGTAGAGACAGGATCTCTCCTTGTTGGTCAGGCTGGTCTTGAACTCCCGCCCTCAGGT
>NW_016109204.1:3070-5349 GCF_001604975.1 Cebus imitator | reverse complement strand
AAAAAAAAAAAAAAAGAAAGCTGTAGTACTAGAGCGAGTGTCTGTGTCTAGGCTTAGGCTTTTAAACTTAGCAGCCAATGAGGAATGAAGCTTTTCCTTGCTGTCATGTTGGCTCCTTTCTTCAAATACTCTCAAAGCCACTTAAGAAAATATGTGATACCAGGTCAGAGGTTTGAGACCAACCTGGCCAAGATGGTGAAACCCCATCTCTACTAAAAATACAAAATTAGCTGGACACAGTGGTGCACACCTGTAATCCCAGCTACTCGGGAGGCTGAGGCCAGAGAATTGCTTGAATCCAGGAAGCGGAGGTTGCAGTGAGCTGAGATTGTACACTGCACTCTAGCCTGGGTGACAGAGCAAGACTCTGTCTCAAAAAATATATATATGTGACAGAAATTATAAATATTACAGATTATAATTTCCTAAATGCCATTTAAATTTTATTTTAAAATTAATTTGCATTTGGAAGGGGCCTTGGAAATTATGTTCTCTACTCAAACGTTTATATTTAGGATTCTGCAGCCTTCCGTTGACCTATCAGACAAGATATCAAAACCCTGGCTTCTCCCAGAAGCTGGGCCTACCCTGGTCTCACATGATTCTTGTCCAGCCATGAGAGGAGTGATAACTTAATTCCTTCCTTGAATGTATATAAAATTCTCAGGAGAGTTATAACCAGAGGATTTAAAATAATTTCCTCATATTAAGAGTGAGGAAATCAATTGCAGAAAGATTTAAAGCTGAATTTATCCCTTAACACCACTGAGTTAAATCACCCAAGTCACATTACAGCCAAAACAAGACTACAGCTTACTTATTCCAGTGTTTAGCCCAGTGCTTCCCATGTGTGAAGCAGCAAGCTGGTCACTAATAATCTTGGTAAGAAGGAAGTATTTCTGTGGAGTGAAGGGATCAATGGATGACTGAGTGAATAAGAGCTGAGAACATAGAAACAGCAATGTAGACAAATTCTTTATGATGTTAAGCCATGAAAGAAAGAAAGAGATAGAGAGGGGAATGTGGGGCCCAGTGTTTTTACTTGCTTGCTTGCTTGCTTGCTTGCTTTTTTGAGATAGAGAGATTTACACATGTTAAATGCTAATGAGAAAGATTTGGGGAAATGAATTGGTAGAGACAAAGAAGTGAAAAAATTGATTCAGCAAGCTGTTGAAGAGGATCCAGAGCACAGGTAGCGGAATGGATCCTGTGGATTTTTGGCTCTGGAGCTCAAGTTCGGCCCTTACAGATAGTAGATTTGTTAGTCAACAGTGGACAAGATTATTGAGAAGAAAATGTACAAAATAAGAAAACAAAATAAGAATAAAGGATTCTTCTGATAATTTTGAAATGCTTCTGAGTCCCCCATCTTAAGCCAAATTGAGAGAAGTGTTTGTTTTTTCACATTTCAGCTTTTGGTGATAGAAAAGAGTACATGCTGATACTTGAATATACTTTCAAGTACCTGTGCACGGTTTACTTAGCTGGAGATTTAATGTTTGTCTTTGTAGAATGTTTTTAGTTAAAAACATTAGAGGAAAGATTGTTATAACACTGATTATAGCATCACACATAGAAGAGGTTTCCTTTTTTTTTTTTGAGACGGAGTCTCACTCTGTCATCCAGGCTGGAGTGCATTGAAACGATCTTGGCCCACTGCAACCTCTGCCTCCCAGGTTCAAGCAGTTCTTGTGCCTCAGCCTCCCAAGTAGCTGGGATTACAGGCGCCCGCCACCGTGCCCAGCTAATTTGTGTTTTTAGTAGAGATGGGGTTTTACTATGTTGGCCAGGCTGGTTTTGAACTCATGACCACAAGTGATTCACCCGCCTCACCTCCCAAAGTGCTAGGATTACAGGCATGAGCCACTGTGAGCCAAGAAGAGGTTTCTTAAAAAAGCAGGAGTCTTAAAAGGACTGATTTTCCCCCTGAATCCATTGGGTGGGGGAAAAAGGTATAATAAGTTTCCTTTACTAGTACTAGAGCTAATGTTAAAAGTGAATCTCTGATCTATTGCTGGTGAAATTATTTATATTTAAAAAAAAAAGTGGGCCGGGCGCGGTGGCTCACGCCTGTAATCCCAGCACTTTGGGAGGCCGAGGCGGGTAGATCACGAGGTCAAGAGATCGAGACCATCGTGGTCAACATGGTGAAACCCCGTGTCTACTAAAAATACAAAAAATTAGCTGGGCATGGTGGTGCGTGCCTGTAATCCCAGCTACTCAGGAGGCTGAGGCAGGAGAATTGCCTGAACCCAGGAGGCGGAGGTTGCGGTGAGCCG
>NW_016109204.1:0-1325 GCF_001604975.1 Cebus imitator | reverse complement strand
TCTCGATCTCTTGACCTCGTGATCCACCCGCCTCGGCCTCCCACAGTGCTGGGATTACAGGCTTGAGCCACCACGCCCAGCCAGCTTCATTTTTAAAAAATAAGATTTTGCTTTTATTTTATAAAAACAACATCTCGGCTGGGCACGGTGACTCATGCCTGTAAAGCCAGCACTTTAGGAGGCCAAGGTGGGAGGATAAGTTGAGGCCAGAAGTTTGAGACTAACCTGGGCAACATTATAAAACCCTGTCTCTATCCTCCCAAAAAATAAACTAGCTGGGCATGGTGGCACACGCCTGTAGTCCCAGCTACTTGGGGCAGGGCGATGAAGCGCGAAGATCACTTGAGCCCAGGAGTTCAAGGCTGTAGTGAGCTGTGATCACACCACTGTACTTCAGCCAGGATGGCAGACTCAGATGCTCTCTCCTAAAATAATAATAATAAAATAACACCTTCATAAAATTATTTACCCAGAGAAGGAATACCTTTAATCTTCAGGTTCAGGAAAAGAAAAGATGAACATGCCCAAACTTTGGTGAATGGGTGAATGTTCATTGCAGCTTCAAGATGAAATAACGTGTAAATGGAGTCTAATACCCAAAAATCCTTTACAAAATTGCAAATTAGAAAGGCCTGTTGGGCTTTTGTATATGTGGCAATGTGTGTCTACTTCCTTCAAAGAGGCAGTGCCTTGGGCTACCGTGACCCTGTCTATCTGGTTGTAAGGTTCCATACTATATACTTGTCAGTTCTAACTTTAAATTCTTAAGTATGAGAAATAGCTCTGAATAAGAGGCCTGTTGGTACTCAAGCACCTCATTCTTGTATGTATAAATAGTATTCCAGTGGACTGCCAATTTGAACATTTCTTGAATAGGAATGTTTTTTCTTACAGCAACCATTATTGATAGCTCTGAGTCTACTTTTTTTGTGGTGGTACAGGCAAATTCAGGTGTTGCGATAGTGGAAGTCACAGATGGTGGCAGCCAAAAGTGTGCCAGATCCTGTGACCTACATAACCTGTTAGCATCTTTATTGAGAACTGTTTACTCTTGTCCTAGGCTTTTAATTCACTTTGCTCTTTAATGGGAGGAAAATGAGGGCCGGGTGCGGTGGCTCACTCCTATAATCCCAGCACTTTGAGAGGCCAAGGTGGGTGGATCACTTGAGGTCAGGGGTTTGAGACCAGCCTGACCAAGATGGTGAAACCCTGTCTCTACTGAAAATGCAAAAATTAGCTGTGTGGGCGGCTGAGGTTGCAGTGAGCCAAGATCACACCACTGCACTCTAGCCTGGGCAACAGAGTGGGACTCTATCTCAAAAAAA
>NW_016109203.1:15037-16423 GCF_001604975.1 Cebus imitator | reverse complement strand
TACTGTTGGAAGCCGGTGGCAGCCAGCCTCCAAGGTGACCCCAGTGATCCTCCTTCCTGACCCCCATGCCCTGGTGTCTCTCCTTCCTCATCAAACAGGACTCAGGCCTGTGACTAATAGAATGCTGTGGAGAGGACTCTAAGGCTGGGTCATAACAGGCACTGCCATCTTCCCTTGATCCTTCTTGGGTTGGTGGCTCAGGGGAGCTGTCTGCCGTGCCCTGAGGACACTGAAAACGTCATGGAGAGACCGCGTGGGAACAAGTAAACACTGCCTCATTAGCCAAGTAAGAAACCACATTGAGGGAGGTTCCTGCCGCTCCAGTCAGACTCAAAAGTCCCTCCCAGGAGGGGGAGACTCTTATTACTTCACAATCCAGAATCTTTTCCATATGGAACCCGGAGAGGCGAAGTATTTGCCTAAAGTCTTTCAGCGAGTTGGTGGCTAAGACTTAGTACATCCAGGGAGGGGGTTTCTCTAGAGTAAAGAGGACATTCATCCATTCAGCACATATTTTATGAGCCTATTATGTACCAGGCACTGGGGGAGGCACCTGAGTTTTTCAGATAACAGAAACAGAGACCGTATCTTCCATTGTGGAACTAGTCTAGTGGCAGAGGCATACTGTAAATAAGTGAATAAAAACGTAATTTCTAACTGTGGGAAGTGTTGCAAGAGAGGTCAGGGAACAGACAGGGAACACAGGGACACCTGTTTTGAGCAGGTGGGCAGGAAGGTGACTCACCGTGGCCACGCTGAATGGTGAGGAAGAGGCTTGCAGGGAGAGGGTGCCATGTTTACGTTCCTGAGGGAGGGCGGAGCATGCTTGAAGATGCTGAGGCAGGAGAGCTGTAGATTTCAAGGAGCTCAATGGTCCCTGCTGCTGGACATCAGTGACCTGTGGAGAAGGCTTATGTCATGAGGCCAGAGTGAAAGGGAGAGGCCTCTACAATGCCTCACATGCCAGGTGTATCAGTCAGGTTCTGCAGAGGAACGGAACCAACAGGATGTATACAAGCATGTCGTACTCACGTGTATAACATCCGCGCATATATTTGTATATACATAATCTGTTTCTCTATCATCGACCTATTTATTTAGATAGAGAGATTGATTCAAGAAGCTGAATCACATGATTGTGGAGGCTGGAAATTCCAAGTTTTGCAGGGCAGACAGGCAGGCTGGAATCTCAGGCAAGAGTGATGCTACAGTCTTGAGGCAATTTACTTCATCTCCAAAAAATCTAGGATTTTGCTCTTAAGAACATTACACTGATTGTTTAAGGCATACCCATATGGCCAATGGCAATCTCCCTTTGTTAAAGTCAGCTGATTATAGATGTTAAACACGTCTACAAAATATATTTGCAATAATACCAAGATTAGT
>NW_016109203.1:11590-13267 GCF_001604975.1 Cebus imitator | reverse complement strand
GCCTGAAGTTCTAGCTCTTCTCTTGAGTGTCCGTTAGAATCCCTTGCGGTGTTTGTAAATGCACCACTGCCCTGAAACCACCACCAGAAATTGGAATTTGGTACAATTTGAGTGGGGCCTGGGCCCATGTACATGTGTAAGTTTCCATGGTGACTCTCACACTTACCCGGGTTAAAAAACATCAGTCCAGGTCAGCGGCTTTTCACTCTGCTGCTCACTGTGATTACTTAAAGAGTTTTTAAAAACTGTAATTCACAGGTCTCACCACAGACTATTTGAATCAAAATGTTTGAAGAGGCCCATGTAGTAACACTTGAAAGACCTCTCCAGGTAATCCTAACCTGTAGTTAAAGTTGAGAACTGGTGGTCAAGATCAGCGAAGGTATCATCCTTAGACCAGAAACACACAGAAGGTGGGATAAGCGAAATTCTACAGCAGTTTGACATCGCTGCTACCTCCAACTAATCAAGAAATTGTTTTGCTTTTATTATCTCTTGTTTTTCAAATATTTCTTTACATTTAATTTCACTTTCGCTTTACTTTTTTCTAATTACTCTTCCTTTTTTGTCTTATCTTTCTTTTTGATTGTCATGATATTTTGCAGTCTATGATAGATTGGAAATTGAGATACACATACAAACAACTGAACATCAAAACTTGGTCCCCGGCCTGCTGTCAATAAGCCTGGAGCTCCCATACAACTCTCGGGCCTGTGGCTGCAGTCAGGCTTGATGGCTGGCTGCAGGTACCAAGACAATTAAGGAGGAGAATGCCCCTGGGGTACCCAGAAGCAGGTGTTTCTAGTTCAGCCTTCTTTCAATATGTAACCTGCCAAAAACGCTCCTGGTTTTCTGCTGGGTAAAGAACCATCGAGAACCTTCACCATCCTCCAGGGTTTTGGAGGAGCAACTAAGGAACCTTCTTCCTCTCTTTCAGCCACATGATGAGCAAATATGGCTAAACAAATTTCCTCTAGCCTCAAATCCAGAGCTTAAGATGCTTGAGATTTATGTGCTGTGTCTATGACGACACCTTGAAGACACTGTCATTGGCTGCTGAGACCCAGATCCCTGCGGCCACTTTTCCTTTCGTGAGCCTGGGTTTCTGGATGTTTGCTTCTGTCAGTGCCTCTTTATCTCTCCAAAGCCTTCTGTCACCTTCAAATAAAGAAATGTAACTGATATTCTCAGCTTGGAATGTATAATACTCCTTAAGATGTTCAGCCTTATGTGATGTAAGGCCCCCCTCTCCTCACATTTTTCTTACAGAGCTCCGGGGTTTAAGGAACCCATAGACTTCTCCCTGCCTCCTCAGTAGGCCTGACTCTGTGCAGAGAAACTCAGAGGTCTGATGGAATGACTGACACTTCCTGTCCAGCCTGAACAAAATTTCTGAGAATACTCCAGGGCCCTGGTGAAGCAGGCAGAGGTGAGATTTGCCTTCTGCTTCCTCCAGATCCGTGCCCCTGCCCCTGGATCTCCAGCCTCCTCGCCCTCCCCACAGGAATTCATCTACTGGGCTGCTTCTTAGTCCTCCTGTTTGATTTCTAAGATGGCACACAGCCAATGGGATTGATGGTGCCAAGCTTGAGAGATAACGGCTTGATAACTCAGGCCTCCCTGAGGCCCCACACTGCAGTCTGGAAGAGCGTCCCGAAGTGGAATTTTGGGAATCTG
>NW_016109203.1:9427-10303 GCF_001604975.1 Cebus imitator | reverse complement strand
GATTCAGGTGAGTCCTCCACACCTGTGTGTCTGAGGAGTCACTCTCCTGGCGCAGATGACCCTACCCAGGAGCAGCCAGGCAGTTTCACTGCCTGGTGAGACACAGCTGGCATCCTCTGCCAAAGTGCTTACTGAAATTCACGCTTACTGTGCCCAAAGTGGTCTTTCCTTGTACAGCCTGGGTCATACTTGGGAGCTCTGGAGGTTGAGCTAGTCTTTCAGCAGGGAGGCTGCAACTGAATGTCTGAATGAGTTCACTGCAATGAGCTGGTTTAGTGAAAAAATTCAAGTAGTTATGACAAATACAGTGTCTTTATGAGCAGAAGTATTTTATTTCTATAGTTTAAATCAATTTCTAAAAGGGGTTTGTGTGCATGTGTGTCTGGTGTTGTGTGCATGTGTGGTGTATGTGTTGTATATGCATATGTGGATAGTGTGTGTCTGTGAGTGTGTGTATATGGTTAACATGAGGGAGTGTGTGTGTGCTCATGCACACACATCCATCAGCATATCACAAAGAATGTTCTACAAAACACAAGTTCTATTAAAAAATCTATTAATAAAGTGAAGGGACTGGGGTCAAATAAATTTGGGGAATACAGTAAAACCCATCTTTTAGTTCTAACATTTTCAAAGCAGTGACTTTTTAGTGTTTCCGAAACTTATTCGATCATATGACTTTTATTCCCAGGTCATCCAGGGGAAAGCAGATAGGCCGGGGGTGCCAAGAGTAACTCTATTTGGGTGATAGATGGTAAGTGAGTTCCGTTTCTTTTTCCTGTTGCTTATCTGTTTTTTGTAGGATTTCTACCATGAATATGTATTGCTTTTTAAATGAAAAAAATTATTTTAACAGAATGAAACATCCTCTTGCCT
>NW_016109203.1:3939-6427 GCF_001604975.1 Cebus imitator | reverse complement strand
CCCACCAGCTGCTCCCATGTCTTCTAAAGAAACTTGTGCTCTTCCTCAATCCTCTTCTCATGGGTTTCTCTCTGGTTCTCTGGCAGGACTTTGGCTCAGGCCAGCCTCAGGCTATGGTACCTACTAGTGCCTGAAAAGGACAAATTGCTCTCAACTCAGGCCTCCCTGATCCACCAAATGGGATTTCTCGATTGCTGCCCAGCCACCCTGCAAGATTAGTCCATCAAACATGGAGATGGCATGTTAGGAGAAATACTTTACCCCAAGACAGGATCTATGCTAATATGCATGTAGGCCAATACGTTGGTGCAACAAACCCAGGGCAAAACAATGAAATAAAAATTTAATCAATAGAAACTCCTGTAGTTGAATATAAAAGAATTGCTCAGTGTGGGAAGTATTGCTCAATGTGGGAAGACCTGAACATCTTAGCCAATAAGAAATTATAAGATTGTCAAAGCCAATGGTCACGTGGTACCCATCAGGCCGGTGCTCCTGTCAGCACCTCCCATATGGTGGTATACTAACAACCCCTGAGAGGCAGGTGTCCTTAATATGTTTATTTCATGGCTGAGAAGCAGAAGCATGAAGAACTAGAGTAACCAACCAAGGTCACACAGCTAATGAGCAGCAGGGTGGGGATTTGAACCAAGGCAGTCTGGCACTGCAGCGCATGCTCTGAACCACTCTGCCAGGCTGCACAGTGTCATAAGGCAGCAGGGATTACAGTGGGTGGATGGCACTGTTAGGTGGTTCTATGAGTGGAAGCCTACAAATGCATGCATTTCCAGGCCATGTCTTTCTTTCCTTGTGTATTAATCATGTTTGTTATTTTCTACATTTTATGATATTTGATGTCTTAGGAGTTCTTTGCCAATCCTGCAGGGCTTGGCCTTCTCAGTGCTAGTTAATTCCTAGAGGTGTTCATCAACCTGCCTAAAATCACGTCTTCCCTTTGCAAAACACCCAGACCAAAAACCATGCCTCCATTCCCTCCTTCGTCTGACTCACACACCAAAGCAATAGCATCCCTGCACCATGTCACCGAGGGCCAGCTGCCAGACAGGACAGTTTGNCCTCTGAAGAGGCTTCACTGGCTCAAATGTCAGGGGATATGGCTGTCCACTGCTTCAGCAGACCAGCAACTGGGAGCCCTTCCCTCGGCTGAGATTTGATGATCAATTCCAGGGGCTGAGCTCAGTACCTCCATGCCACTAAGTTTGGGCTCACAGGGGACAGAGGCCATCAGATGGGCCAGTTTGGGCTACAGGGGATGTAAAACTTCCTCCCGCAATAGCTGGAGCCTGGGCTTCGAGGTTTGCAATGGGGTCCCTCTCTTTTCTAGAAGTTTCCCTCCCCATTCCTAACCTACTACCAGCCCTTCCCAGAGAGCAGCCTCCCTCCTCTCCACTGTGGCCTTCCTCTTCCGTTCAGGTGTGGTCTGTCTGCCAGCTCTGGTCTCCTCCTCTGCCTTTCTCTCCTCCCTTCCCAGATGCAGGTTTCCTTGATTTTCACTTTTGCACACCAATAGCAATCTTTCTTCTTTATGTCACCACAGCTCTTCATGACTCTTTGGAAAACAGCTTCCTGGCACTCTAAATCTGGAACTCAAACCTTTAAGCATGAAGGGAAAGACTCCCTTAGTCCAGCCATGGAAAGAATGAGCATTCCCACACCCCCTGCTGACCCCACTCCTGGAGTCATTCAGGCCTGGCTCAGAGTCACAGCCCCCCACCCACTTTGCCTGGCTGGTGCTGGTCCTTCCTCCAGCCCTAGCCTTACCTCATGGCCCACCAGATGCCGGGAGAGGCAATGGGACTGCAATGGTCTGAATGTTTGTGTCCCCCTCAAATTCCTACGTTGAAGCCCTACCCCCAAATGTTTGTGTCCCCCCAAATTCCTGAATGTCTGAATGTTTGTGTCCCCCCAAATTCCTGATTGTCTGAATGTTTATGTCCCCTCAAGTTCCTACGTTGAAACCGTACCCACACTGTGACAGTTTAGGAGCTAGAGTCTTATGAGGTGATTAGGTCAAGAGGCTGGAGCCTAATGAACAGGATTAGTGCCCTTATGAAAGAGGCCCCAGGGAGACTCCCCCGCCGTGTGGAGTTACCGTGAGAAGACGGCCCTCCGTGAGGAAAGCAGGTCCTCAACAGACACCAAACCCGCTGGCATCCTAGCTCTGCACTGGCAGCCTCCAGGAGTGTGAGAAATAATTTCTGTTGTTTAAGGCCCCCAGTCTATGGTGGTTTTATAGCAGCCAGAGTGAATGAAGACACAGGACATGACATTTTAGATAACATGGCATAATAAACTGGTCCAAGTGTTGTGTAGGAAGCCACGTCCACTGTGACTGCAGTAGCCACAGTAATGACCCCAAGGCCTTGCTCGTCCCACCAGCTGCTCCCATGTCTTCTAAAGAAACTTGTGCTCTTCCTCAATCCTCTTCTCATGGGTTTCTCTCTGGTTCTCTGGCAGGACTTTGGCT
>NW_016109203.1:0-1399 GCF_001604975.1 Cebus imitator | reverse complement strand
AGAAGAAAAACACCGATCTGCAGATCAGGGGCTAGCCCTGTCTCCTTCATCTGCCATTTCAGCCCCTGAGAACCCCACACAGTTGGACAATAAACTCACTCCTGGTGGAAAGGCCCCTCCATTGCTTCAGGAGCTGAGCGAAGGCTGCCGGCGCAGGGGTGAGGAACAGAGGCTTAAGATTGAGACAAAAAGCACTCAGCAAAACCTCAGAGAGTCAAGAAGAAAGTTGTGCTCTCTCACCTCAATACCCTGCAAAATCTGCTTTCCAGGGCCAGGCATGGTGGCTCATGCCTGTAATCCCAGCACTTTGAAAGGCCAAGGCAGGTGGATCACTTGGGGTCCGGAGTTCAAGACCAGCCTAGCTAACATGATGAAACCCTGTCTCTACTAAAAATACAAAAATTAGCCAGGCATGGTGGTATGCACCTGTAATCCCAACTCCTCAGGGGGCTGAGGCACAAGAATCACTTGAACCAGGGAGGTGGAGCTTGCAGTGAGCCGAGATTGCACCACTGCACTCCAGCTTGGGCAACAGAGGGAGGCTCCATCTCAAAAAGAAACAAACAGATTTTTTTTCTCAAAAAGAAACAAAAAAACAAAATTTGCTTTCCTGAACAAGCGGTGCTTGACTTTCCAAAGATACCCTGAAAAGATAAAGAAAAAGCAGAAAAAAGCAAAACTCCTGCAGATTAATACTGATAATTCGTATTTCCAGATCCTCGAAATAACAAAAAATTGCAATGACCCACCAGAATAAATTAAAATTAAAACCGACTATTCATATAATGTTGAGGTTTCTACTGGCTGATGGATGCAAATTTAGGAGAAGAAATCATAGACATTGTGAGTGTGCTGCCCAGGGGACATCAATGAATGATGAAACTGCAGCAATGCTAAGTTGCCTTTAGTATTTCCATAGGCGTGAGGCAGGTCTCTCATGCTCACAGTGTGACTGGTCCATGTGAGCAGCTCCAGAATGACACCGTGGTGCCATTAAAATGCATCCGTAAACTTCTCTACCAGCGCCCATCTAGAAAGTGAAAAATTCACCTGTGCCCCATGTGACGAAAGGCTTAAAATGGAAACCTGATGAACTGGCTTGAAAATTTACATCTTATCATTCAGTTCTCAAACTATATTCCCTTCAGAAATAGTACCTTCTTTCCTTCCTCCAGAAAAATCTGAAAGACCATCAATCATGTGCTTATGATTCTTAGCCTTCTTATTATTACAATGTGAAGAGTTTAAATATTTGTCTCCTCCAAGCCTCATGTTGAAATGTGATCCCTAGTGATGGAAGTGGGGCCCAGTGGGAGGTGTTTGGGCCATGGTGGCGGGTCCCTCATGAGTGGCTTGGTGCCTGCTTTGTGGTAATGAGTGAGTTCCAGGAGAACTGATT
>NW_016109202.1:2314-5353 GCF_001604975.1 Cebus imitator | reverse complement strand
TAGGGCCCAGCCCCTGTGTGGGATGATCTTGGGGCTGTGCTGAGCCCAAGAGCCTCCCAGCAGAGCCTGGAGCTGTCTCTGGCCTCCTCGGAAACGGAACCCTCCCTGTCAGCTCAGCAGAGCCTGCGGGCCTGAGGCTCCATGTTTCTTGAGCAGAGGAACAGGGACTGAGGACATCCAGGGTGGACTTTATGTAGAAAATCCCTGTTTTCATTTTTCAAAGAAGGAAAACATAAAATATGATTCAGTTTTAATATGAGTAAAAGGAGCTACAAGAAGACAGGGCTCCACGAGCTACATGGAGTCAGCCTTGTTATTCGTGAGCACCGCCTGTCTGTAGCTTGTCTAGGAAGACGGGAAGAACTGGTCTCAGCCCCTCACTCTTTCCTGTTTCTCAGGCTCAAATGGAGCTCAGACCAAGGATCAGCATCAGAAATAATAGCAGTGTGCTGAAAGGTAAGGCTTTGCCCATCCCAGGCCCCCCCCGCAAAGATGCGACATAGCTTTGCCTGTTGCTAGGGAGTCATTTTGAGAGGCCTGACTAGGAAGCTCCCAGGAAGCGAAGAACCCGGGATCTTTCTCAGATTCCCTGCTGTAATGAAGCCAGGGGTAGATGGGGCAGAAAATGGGTGTGGCACAGTGGGGAGGCAGAGGAGGTGGGCAGGAGGGGACCAATGACAACCTGAGTGTATAGCAGGGGCCTCCGGCTCCACGTGGACAGCTGTCTATCTCAGCTAAGGCGGGCTCCTCTTTGCAATCACCCATCCTTTCTCTCCACGAGGTGACTGTGAGGACCATGAGGGGTGTCTGTGGAAGAACTTTGTCAGTGACACATGCTTCCCACTGTCTGCCTGGCCATCACTGTCCAGACCATGTGGCCTTGGACACAGCTGTGTGAACTCCATGGTGAAATCCCCCATGAGCTGCACTGAGGAGATGTCTGCTCAGCCTCCTGTGAGACCTCCAGGTCCCTCCCTTGCCGCCACAACCCAGGCTTCTGCTTCCTGCCAGCAGAAATATCCTGAGGGCGCTGGAGGAGTTTCAGAACCTGACTCCCCTCTGAAAAGGTGAGGCATCTCCTTCCATCCCATGTCCTCCTTCTTACCAGGGGCTAGGATGCAAGTCGTGGCCTAGGCCTGACCTGGGAGTGAGGGACCATGGAAAAGGACACATGTGACTAAAGCCCTGGGGCCAGGGATAGGCAGAGCTCTGTGAAGTCAGCAGGGGAGGATTTGGGGTCCAAGGGTGGCAGGTGCCCAGCCCTCCTGGCCTTCCAGACCCGCTGCTCATGGCTGCAGCTGGCGCCTCCTGTCTCCTTTCTTGAGTGTCTTGAAGCCGTGGTGAGAGCAGATTTCATCAGCCTGTAAGACCTCCCATGTGAGGAGTAAAAGCCAGTGCCTGCCAGAGCCCAGCAGCCGCGTGAGGGGTGTGTGAGAGATGCTTCTCCAGCCCGCGTGACCTCATAGACTTCCCCGGTCCTCTGGCCTCCACCCTGTCTGCAGGTTCTGTTGGGCGCTGTCATCCCTGGATGCCTCTTGGCCAGCAGGGCCTCTGCTTTCCCTAGAACACCTTCAACTTGACCACGTATGCTTTCCCCCCTTGACAGGCCCACAGTTCTGTGGTCTCACTTCTACCTGCCTCCCCCCAATCCCAGCCTGACTGGTCCTCACAGTGACAGGATGGCACACCCACTGGGTACTGTCCCTCAGAGCCTGTCTCCACACGACGGCCGGCCATTGCCTTCTCCGGCCCCAGTGATCCTGGGCCTCGGTCGCTCCAGTGATCCTATCTAAAACCTCTCCTGATGGCAAGAGGTGGCCCGAGCCTGGTGCATTTCTGCCTTTGTGACAGTGACAATCCCAGCCACAGCGTCTTTCTCTGGGGAGACCACATACAGGCAGATGAGGTGGTTGCCTTACTTTCCTCAACCCTGATGTCCATCCAGGAGACACCTGTCACCAAGACAGCAGGGATGAAGATGTGGAAGGAGAAGGAGAGGAGCGGTCAGACAGGCCCTGGTGTTCTCTAAGAAATACGATAAAGACAATGGGTGCTGAGGGGGCACCACGGTCCCCGGTCCCACAACCTTTTGGGAGCACAACAGCCCAGCTAGAGCCACTGGCTGGTCCTCAGCAGATGTCTGATGCCACCGCCTTGGGGGCCCATTTACAGAAGAAATACAGCCAGCTATTCTAGGGCCGCCCCTCTCTGCACAGCAAGTCCCTGGGGCCATAGCCTGGGTTTCTAGGAAGGCTTCATCCCCCAAATCACACTCTGTTTCATTCAATGAATCCTCTAATTCTTTTCCAGTTCAAACTCTAAAGTACCTGCAAAGTCTTCCCAGGCCTGGCCCTGGCCCCAGCATGCAGCCCAACCCCAACCTTTGACTCCAACCTGGCCCTGGACTCTGGCACAGAGTCCCCTCTCCCAAATCCACTCTACTCTTCCCTATTCTGGGTTAGGGGCGGTGGAGTACCTTGCCCTACATCCCAGGAGAAGCCACAGTCTCTCATCCTAACTGAAAACCAACATCTGGAATGGCCTTTGCTCAAGCCACTACAGTGGAGCTGCATTTCCTCTCTCTAAACCTTTAAGGTGGTCTTTAGACATCCCACTCCCCACCTTCCTCAGACAGTCTGGCTTCCCAGAGCCCAAATTCAGCTCCAACCTTCCCAGGGATGCCATCAAGCTGAACACAGGAGCAACAGCAGCAGTCAAAGGAGTTTCACCAAAGATGAACAGCTGTGCAGCCCTCCCTGCAGAGTCCAGACACTGGCACCTGATGCTGCCTCAGGGGGCAGTCCCAGAGAAGTGGCAGTGTCAGGAAGATGTCTTGCCCTCCAAGCCTTCTGAATTTTCCAGGGAGAGCAACAAGGATGTGCAGAAGATGGGGTCCGGGAGCTCTGGAATGTTCTCTGAGGAGGGCTCCGTAAGCTTCAAACTAGAACAGGAGAAGAGCCAGGATGGAGGGCTGGAGAGTGTCCCAGAAGATCCAAGGGGAAGCTTAGGAAGGACATTAGTGACGGTTCTGCAGAAAGA
>NW_016109202.1:0-1412 GCF_001604975.1 Cebus imitator | reverse complement strand
CATGCAGCCTTGCAGGGGGAATTTGGAGAGCCAGCCTAGAGCTGCATCTGAGTCCAGCAATGGCCAGGAACCAGCTATGGGAGGAGACTGAGACCTGTGTGGTGGCAGAGCTGTGCTGGAATTTATCCCAGGGTCCTGATCTGCAAGGGATGAAGACACCACGATGCCAGTGGAGGCCAAGGAGGAGAAACCCTCTCCTTGGGCAGTCACCTCAGGATCCAGTGTGATCACAAATGCCCAAAGTGTTCATATGAATCTGAGGAGTATGGGGTCTGTAGAGACCAGCAAGTCTCCACCTCTCTAGAACTTCTGTTGCTTTGGATCCAGGAGAGCAATGCCAGAAAGCACAGCTTGTTCCTAAGTGTGAGCTCACGGTGGAGGTAGAGTCAGGGAAGCAGCCTCCAGGCTGTGCCTCTGGCATCCTCCTCCAGGACTGTGCCACTGGCCTGTGGCTTCAAGTCTGCTGCAGAGACCTGCTCCCATGGAAGTGAGGGACCAACGTGGGACAGCTGGAACTTACGGGACCAAAAGGGAAGGCCCCACAGAAGAGTCAGACCAAGGTGCTCAGCCCTACTGATGGCAGTGCCCCTGGCAGGAGGCCCAGACCAAGGGAGTGGGGACGCAGGTGTGCAGGACTCAGGACAGCCCCTGGCAGAGAACAGAGGGGCACCTCCAGAAAACCACTTCTAGAAACAGATCAGTCATAACCTGGAGTCTCTTAACCCCAGGAAAAAAGGCACAGAGCAGAAAGGCCCCCTGCAAAAAGACAATCCCTGCTCAGCCACTGCCCAGAGCCAGGGCCCAGCCACAGGAAGACAGTGCACACTAGGGCTGCTGAAGCCCAGGCAGCCATCACCCTTGCTGGACAAATCCTGGAGGATGAATTGAGGCCTTGGCATGGATGTGGTCCTTCACTGTTAAATTGGCACAAAGGGAACTCCAAGCCCAGGCAGATGGGTGTTTTTGCTACCACAGAGGCCATCCCACCCAGAACAAGAGAGAATCCCCAGAGAGACGGCCTGCAGTCACCAAGACACCCCCATGGGCCACAGCTGTTCTGTCAAAAGGAGGATCAGGGACAGCGACAGCAATTGCACTTTGCCGCCAGGGAGCCTGTTTGCCTGGCCAGTGCCTGACAGCATGGACCAAGGGTGGCAAATGTCCCAGGCCACCTTCACTATCATACAGAGCACTGCTCCAAAGCTGACTCACATCTGTGCAACCCGATCATGATTCTAATGCCTTTCCTGGTGGGAAAAGTTTTCTCCCGGACAATATTGGTCTGTCCTGTGCAGAGAAAATCTTTTTTGTCTCAGGTTAGCACGTCCTCTTTGTGCTAAAAGCTTCTTCTTACCAATTCATGTTTTCTTTCCAAATATATCTGTTTTTCCTGAGGAGAGGCGGTGGCTTCC
>NW_016109201.1:3845-5353 GCF_001604975.1 Cebus imitator | reverse complement strand
TAGTAGAGACGGGGTTTCACCGTGTTGACCAGGATGGTCTCGATCTCTTGACCTTGTGATCCACCCGCCTCAGCCTCCCAAAGTGCTGGGATTACGGGCCTTCTTTCTCTTTTTCTTGTATTCTGTGGCCAACCCATTCTGAAGTATTCAAAGTGAGTCTCTCTCTCTCTCTCTCTCTCTCTCTTTTTTAATCAATTTATTTAGAGACAGAATCACATTTATTTATTTATTTATTTATTTATTTTAAAAAGAAAGGAAAGAAAAAGAAAGAGAAAAAAAAAAGAATGAAGGAGAGGAAGAAAGAGGAAGAGGAAGAGGGAGAGAGAACGTAAGTGTTGCTTTATTGCCCAGGCTAGAATGCAGTCTAAAAATGGGTATTGAAAACCTCTTTTATGCCAATAATCGTGCTTAATAATGGAGAAAGGAAGAAATGAGGGAAGAAAATAACAAATAGGCAGCCAACCAATATTTCATTTAAACCTGTGAAATGCTATGCAATTACTGAGGAATGATTTACTTTGAATTATGTAGTCACTTTTAGAGTAGGTGGGATGTGGTACTGATAAGAGTGTATATTTTGTGTATTTGAAGTGGAGAGTTCTATAAATGTTTATTAAGTTTACTTGTTCCGGATCTGAGTTCAAGTCCTGGATATCCTTGTTAATTTTCTGTCTTGTTGATCTGTCAAATATTGATGTTAAAGTCTCCCAATATTGTTGTGTGGGAGTCTAAGTCTCTTTGTAAGTCGTTAAGAACTTGCCTTATGTATCTGGGTGCTCCTGTATTGGGTGCGTATATATTTAAGATCGTTAGCTCTCCTTGTTGCATTGATCCTTTTACCATTATGTAATGTCCCTCTTTGCCTCTTTTGATCTTTGTTGCTTTAAAGTCTATTTTATCAGAGGCGAGAATTGCAACTCCTGCTTTTTATTTATTTATTTTTGCTCTCCATTTGGTTGGTAAATCTTCCTCCATCCCTTTGTTTTGAGTCTTTGTGTATCCTTGCATGTGAGATGCAGCATACCAATGGGTTTTGGCTATGTCTTTTGATTGGGGAATTTAGTCGATTTAAATTTAGGATTAATAATAATATATGTGAGTTTAATACTGCCATTTGATGCTAGCTGGCTGTTTTGCCCATTAGTTGATGTAGATTCTTCATTATGTTGATGCTCTTTACTTTTTGGTATATTTTTGGAAAGGCTGATACTGGTTGTTCCTTTCTATGTGTAGTGGTTCTTTCAGAAGCTCTTGTAAAGCAGGCTTGGTGGTGATGAAATCTCTGAGTACTTGCTTGTTCACAAAGGATTTTATTTTTCCTTTGCTTGTGAAGCTTAGTTTGGCTGGATGTGAAATTCTGGGTTGAAAGTTCTTTTCTTTAAGGATGTTGAATATTGGCCCCCACTCTCTCCTGGCTTGTAAGGTTTCTGCTGAGAGATCTGCTGTGAGTCTGATGGGCTTCCCTTTGTGGGTAACCTGACCTTTCTCTCTGGCTGCCCTTAGTATTT
>NW_016109201.1:0-1315 GCF_001604975.1 Cebus imitator | reverse complement strand
TTGATTCCACTGCTTACTGTTCCTTTTTTTTTTTTCTGAGACGGTGTCTCACTCTGTTGCCCAGGCTAGAACACAATGGTGCAAGCTTGGCTTGCTGCACGCTCCACCTCCCTGGTTCAAGGGATTCTCCTGCCTCAGCCTCCTGTGTAGTTAGGATTACAGGTGCCCACCACCACATCCAGCTAATTTTTGTCTTCTCACTAGAGACAGGGTTTCACTGTGTTCACCAGGCTGGTCTCAGACTACTGACCTCCAGTGACCTGCCTGCTTTGGTCTCCTAAAGTGCTAGGATTACAGGTGCGAGCCACTGTACCTGGCCACATATTTCTTATATAAATAGCAAACAGTGGAGGCTATGCAGAAGTGCAAACAATTTGAGTTGTAATCAAATAAAATTTACAATAAGTTTTAATAAGGAGTGTGTGACCATTGTTGTCTTGCAAGAATGAGGCATAGGCAAGTGGCTCTGTGAATGATTTGTGGAAAAATAGGGTGCTCCTTTTCTAGAATCAAAGTAAGCATTTCTAGAGCTAACTTGGGTAAACAGTGAGCTTATAAAATGGGAAGGAAAAAAAAGTTTGTGGTTCCTGGCTTGTCTTTCCCCAAGAGAAGGTTGGAATCAGCCACCATTCTTTTCCCTCTATTAGATCAGGCCACGTGGCCACCAACATTCCAAATTACTGTTGGTTGATTTCAGTCTCTGAGGGTGAGAGGCACAGAGGCCCTGGGCCCATGGGCAGTGCACCTCTCTTGCTGGGGACACCTGGAGGCAGAGTCTCTCAGACCTTCTGAAGTAGATGTGGCTCTTTTCTTCTTCCACCAGGAGCCAGTCCACTTCTTCAGCTGGGATGGAGGTGGGCCCACAAGGCTTCTCTTCACAGAAAAGGCAGAGGGTAAGAGTGAGGGGACTTCAGCTTGCTCCCAGTGATTCCTTCACCACTGCCAGAAATGCTGTGAAAGAAAGTTCCATTCAGGCAGACCCCTTGGCAAGGATTAACAGGTGCATGTGAGTTATTCACTGACACAGAAGTGCATAGAATATGTAAGAATGAAGGCCAGGCGAGGGGGCTCACTTCTGTAATTGTAGCACTTTGAGAGACTGAGGCGGGCGGATCACCTGAGGTCAGAAATTTGAGACCAGCCTGGCCAACATGATGAAACCCATCTCTACTAAAAAACACAAAAATTAGCTGGGTGTGGTGGCTTATGTATGTAATCTCAGCTACTTGGGAGGCTGAGGCAAGAGAATTTCTTGAACCCAGGAGACATAGGGTGCATTAGTTGAGATTATGCCGCTGCACTCCAGCCTGGGCAA
>NW_016109200.1:3963-5358 GCF_001604975.1 Cebus imitator | reverse complement strand
CGGAGGTTGCGGTGAGCCGAGATTGTGCCATTGCACTCCAGCCTGGGTAACAAGAGTGAAACTCCGTCTCAAAAAAAAAAAAAAAAGAAATGGCCAGAGGATGTGATTATCAAGGGGTAACACAAGGGAGTTTCTCTGTGGTAATGGAACGATTCTGTATGATGATGGTGGTGATGAGTACTTGAAGCTTCATTTGTGATAAAATTTCATAGTATGTGCCAAAGAGTGCATGTAAAAACTGGTGAAATTTAAATAAGTTCAATACCACTGTTCCCAAATTATTAGTATTTTACCAAAATCAATTTCCTGGGTTGGACAGTTTATTATAGTTATGTAAGATATTATCATTAGGGGAAGCTAGGTGAAGGGTGAATATGAAGTCTCTGTACTATTTTTACAACTTCTTTTGAGTTTTTTTTTTTTCAACAGGGGTTCTCATTCTGTCACTCAGACTGGAGTGCAGTGGTGTGATTATAGCTCACTGTAGCTTCAGCCTCCCAAGTAGCTAGGACTACAGACACACACCACCATGCCCAACTAATTTAAAATTTTTTTAGAGATGGGGATCTCACTATGTTGCCCAGGCTGGTCCAAATTCCTGGGCTCAAGTGATTCCCCTGCTTCAGTCCCAAATCACTGGGATTACACATGTGAGCCACCATCCCTGATAAATCTTAAATTATTTAAAAATATTATAATATTAAAGGGGTGGGTAGTGGTGGTTCATGCCTAAAATCCCAGCACTTTGGGAGGCCAGTGTGGACAGATCATGAGGTCAGGAGTTCGAGACCAGCCTGGTAAAACCTCAGCTCTACTAAAAATACAAAAATTAGCCAGGTGTGGTGGCGTGTGCCTGTAATCCCAACTACTGGGGAGGCTGAGGCAGGAGAATCACTTGAACTCAGGAGGCAGAGATTGCAGTGAGCCGAGATTACACCATTGCATGCCAGCCTGGGTGACAGAGCAAGACTCTATCTCAAAAAAAATTTAAAAAGTTATTAAGGAAAATAAGTGGCGTGTGTGTGTGTGTGTGTGTGTGTGTGTGTGTCCCCAAGGGAGGCAGAGAGAGTTAAAAAATTCCAAAGACTCCAGACAGAGGGCAGTACATTTTTCTGCTTCTGGTGATCTTTAGGAAATAAAAACCAAAAAAACAAAAAACTGATTTCAAAGGCTTTGCTAATTCTTCATGCTGCTGATGTAGAAACTAGGTCTAAATGGCTGTTTTGTTTTGTTAAGAAAAGCATCTAGAAGAATTTTCTTGGCGGTACAAAGATCCGGAGGACCCAAATTATTATTATTATTATTATTATTATTTTTTTTTTTTGAGACGGAGTTTCACTCTTGTTACCCAGGCTGGAGTGCAATGGCGTGATCTCGGCTCACCGCAACCTCCGC
>NW_016109200.1:0-1093 GCF_001604975.1 Cebus imitator | reverse complement strand
TTGTTGTTGTTGTTTGTTTTTGTATTTTTGTTTAGTAGAGACCGGGTTTCACTATGTTGGCCAGGGTGGTCTTGAACTGCTGACCTCAGGTGATCTGCCCACCTTAGCCTCCCAAAGTGCTGGGATTACAGATGTGAGCCACCACTCCTGGCTGAAAGGCAACTTCTTGAATGTTTCAGCTTTCAATTTAGTTTTTTTTCTTTTGGCATAGTGAATTGAGGTCCCAAGTTTTCAGTTTCCTTTCATCACACTACCTTTATGCAAATAAGAATCTTTAAGGAAGTGCTGTATGTAGCCAGCTTCTTGCTAGCAGCTCTTCCTACACACAAAAATAAAGAAGACATTTTCTTCCTTCCTTCCCTCCCTCCCTCCCTCCCTCCCTTCCTTCCTTCCTTCCTCTCTTTCTTTCTTTCTGATGGAGTCTCATTCTGTTGCCCAGGCTGGAGTGCAATGGCGCGATCTTGGCTCACTGTAACCTCTGCCTCCAGGGTTCAAGTGATTCTCCTGTCTCAGCCTCCTGAATAGCTGGGATTCCAGGTCCATGACACCATGCCTGGCTAATTTTTTGCATTTTTAGTAGAGATGGGGTTTCACCATGTTGGCCAGGCTGGTCTCGAACTCCTGACCTCAGGAGATCCACCCATCTCAGCCTCCCAAAGTACTGGGATTAAAGGTGTGAGCCACTGCCTATGAATGGCTTTTGAACAGGAAGATGAAGGGACCACAAGTGACCATGTCATTCTAGTAGCAGTGTACAGAATTAACTAAGATGTCTCAATTTATTTATGACAAAGGTGAGAGAGGAGGCAGGGGAGGCTGGGTGCGGTGACTCACGACTGTAATCCCAACATTTTGGGAGGCTGAGGTGGGTAGATCACGAGATCAGGAGTTCAAGACCAGCCTGGCCAAGATGGTGAAAGCTCGTCTCTAATAAAAATACAAAAATTAGCTGGGCACAGTGGTGGGTGTTTGTAATCCCAGCTATTTGGGAGGCTGAGGCAGGAGAATCGCTTGAACCCAGGAAGTGGAGAAAGGTTGCAGTGAGCCGAGATCACACCACTGCACTCTTGCCTAGGTGACAGAGCAAGACACG
>NW_016109199.1:4283-5361 GCF_001604975.1 Cebus imitator | reverse complement strand
AAAGATTTTCACGAGATTTTGCTTCTATGTATAGAAATTATTCAAATTGGCTATTTCTATTATACAGATTTATTTAAGGTTTATTTCGGTGTGTGGTAGACACTAGGATCTACCTTTTTTTTTCTTTAACTATCAGTGCCTGGGAGTCATTTAGTACACCAGGACTAAATGATCCTTCCTGTCTCTGCTCATTTGTGACAATGACTCTTCATACATCAAATTCATGCATAACAGATGGGCCTGAAGACCATTCTGCTCCATTAATAACTGCATGTTTCTGCCACAATGACACTGAATTATTCCAGTTTCATAAAATTTTGGTTATCTGCTACCACTAGGTTCCTTTCATTATTCTTTTTTAAAAGTATTTATTATTTTATCCTTCCAGGTAAAATTTACAATCATATTGTCATGTTCCAAAAGAAAACTATCGTATCTTTAAAAACCAGAATTGTTGTAAACGTACAAATTAACTGAACTGAAAGCTCTGTAGGAATTAATTTTCCTATTTGAGAACATCTCCCCATTTACTTTTTTCCCTCTCGGTGAAACTGTCATTTCTTCATTTTTTTTCTAAAACAGAGTTTCACTCTTGTTGCCCAGGCTGGAGTGCAATGGCACGATCTCGGTCACCGCAACTTCTGCCTCCTGGGTTCAAGTGATTCTCCTGCCTCAGCCTTCCGAGTAGCTGGGATTGCTGGCATGCGCCACCATGCCCGGTTAATTTTGTATTTTTAGCAGAGACGGGGTTTCTCCATGTTGGTCAGTCTGCTCTCGAACTCCTGACCTCAGGTGATTCGCCTGCCTTGGCCTCCCAAAGTGTTGGGATTACAGGCATGAGCCACCATGCCTAGCCCATTTCTTCATGTTTATTTCCTCTACATGTTAACCTCATTTCTAGTTACAATTTTTTTAAATTTGATTTTACGTATTAGATCAAATATCCTGTGTATTGCCTGACTGTTTACTGACTAAGTGTCAAGGCCAGTTACTGACATATCTACACTGCATCAAATAATTTTTTTTAGCTAATCATCTTGGGTTTTCTGGGTATACAATCTGTAAATAACCTTTTTTT
>NW_016109199.1:0-1132 GCF_001604975.1 Cebus imitator | reverse complement strand
TTCACTATGCATGCAACATATCTTGTGACCTCAATCAAAATCTCAGCCAGTCTGGGTTCTCAACATGACAGGGTGACCTAAACCTTCATTCCTGAAAGATCTGACTCCTCAACAGATCTGCCTTTTCTTGAGTACTGCAGTTTTTCATTAGTCTTTATATGGTACAAAAAAGTACTAAGAGACACTAGAGAATCCTGAGGTACAAACATCATCCTCCTTGCCCCCGTTGTATAGCATAACCCCATTTGCCTTGGTAATCAGAACAAAGCACTCTAGTCAGCAGAGTGACCTTGGTTGGTTCAGTGGCATCAACAGTCCCAAATGGGTTGTAGCCTCATCTTTCAACTCAATGGAACCATTCTGTGTCCTCTGGTAGTAACATTCCCTATTGGAAAACAAGAACCCCAAATCCCAGCAGAGCTCAGTTGCTAGGATGGGAAACAGAAATTCTAAGACTGGGTTACAAGGTACAGTAACAGTGAAAAACTGCTTTAAGGGTTTTACCAGTAAGTATAACATGGAGGTTGGTCTGTGAATTTATGCCATATTCATCAAACACCCCACTCTCCCTAATTTGTGTATAACAGAAGAAATACAGGTGCTCGCTTCGGCAGCACATATACTAAAATTGGAAAGATACAGAGAGGATTAGCATGTCCCCTGCGCAAGGATGACATGCAAATTCGTGAAGCGTTCCATATTTTTAAAAAGAAAAGAAAAAAAAAGAAATACGGATACTTAATCTATTTTTTTTATCCGTTTGATTCTGTTGCTTTTTGGTTTTTAAAGCTCTATTATTAGGTGCATACATATTTCTTAGTGGATTGACTCATTTTTCATTACAAAATTTCCTTGTTTCTAGAAATGTCTTGCCTTAAAGTCCATTTTGTGGCTGAGTGCAGTGGCTCATGCCTGTAATCCCAGCACTTTGGGAGGCCAAGGCAGGTGGATCATGAGGTCAGGAGTTCAAGACCAGCTTGATCAACATGGTGAAACCCCACCTCTACTAAAAATACAAAAACATCAGCCGGGCATGGTGGCGCACGCCTTGTAGTCCCAGCTACTCAGGAGGCTGACGCAGGAGAAGAATTGCTTCAACCCAGGAGGCGGAGGTTGGAATGAGCCAAGATCA
>NW_016109198.1:8203-13565 GCF_001604975.1 Cebus imitator | reverse complement strand
GAGGTTGCGGTGAGCCGAGATCGCGCCATTGCACTCCAGCCTGGGTAACAAGAGCGAAACTCCGTCCCAAAAAAAAAAAAAAAAGAGCAGCCTGAGCCCCAGGAAGAGACCCTGCCTCTACAAAAATACAAAAATGAGCCAGTGTGGTGGCATGTGACCATAGTCCTAGCTACTTGGGAAGATGAGGCAGGAGTATTGCTTGACATCCAAGCTGCAGTGAGCTGTGATTTTGCCATTGCACTCCAGCCTGGGCAAGACAGCAAGATCCTGTCTCAAAAAAGATAAGATGGTATATATATTGTACCACACTTTACTTAATTGTTCTTTGGATACATTTTTGAGATATTTTCATATCAGTTCATTACACTCTTTAAAAGTTACCTATGATGGTGGCCTTATGTAACTAATTTTTTCTAATTAGACACATTTCCGATTTTTATGGACAGAACTCTGGCTTAAAACAAATTGCCATATAACAGGTCAAACAAACATGTACAAATTTATCATGGAATATATTCAGAAGAGAATAATAAGCTACTTTGTGGAATATTTTAATAACAATGTGAACATCCTTGGGAATATCAAGACTCAGAAATAGGCACTGGGGAGTTCCTTAGGGTCTCCTAATGTTCACCTGCCTGGCTCAACTCCATCTCATCCTGTAGTTGGCAACTGTACTGATTCTTCAGTTATTCTTTATACCTTAACCGTCTATTCTTTTTTTTTTCTTTTGAGGTGGAGTTTTGCTCTTGTCCCCCAGGCTGGAGTGCAGTGGTGCAACCTCGGCTCACTGCAACCTCCACCTCCCAGGTTCAAGTGATTCTCTTGCCTCAGCCTCCAGAGTAGTTAGGATTACAGGTGCACACCACCATGCCCAGCTAATTTTTTGTATTTTTAGTAGAGACAAGTTTCACCATGTTGGCCAGGCTGGTCTCAAACTCCTGATCTCAGGTGATCCACCCACCTTGGCTTCCCAAAGTGCTAGGATTACAGGCGTGAGCCACCACGTCTGGCCAACTATTTATTCTTTTTCACAAATATTGTTTTTTTTAAATTTTTGCCATTTCACCCTTGAGTTCATGCAGGTGGTTTAAAAAAATTATTTTTGCCTCCTTTGAACATTTAATTAGTAGTAATGGAATTACCCTTAAAGGATTTTTTGGAGCCTAGGCAACACAGTGAGACCCATCTTTACAAAAAATTAAAAAATTAGCCAGGCATGGTGATGCATGCCTGTAGTCCCAGCTACTCAGGAGACTGAGGTGGGAGGATCACTTGAGCCTGGGAAGTCGAGGATGCTGTGAGCTGTGACTGCACCACTGTACTCTGCCCTGGGCAACAGCGAGACTCTTTCTCAAAAATAAAATAAAGGCTAGGCACAGTGGCTTACACCTGTAATCCCAGCACTTTGGGAGGCCAAGGCGGGCGGATCACCTGAGGCCAGGTGTTCAAGACCAGCCTGGCCAACATGGTGAAACCCCATCTGTATTAAAATACAAAAAATTAGCCAGCCATGATGGTGCACGCTTGTAATCCCAGCTACTCGGGAGGCTGAAACAGGAGAATTGCTTGCCCAGGAGAAGGAGGCCGCAGTGAACAGAGATCGTGCCACTGCACTCCAGCCTGGGCAACAAGAGCAAAGCTCCAACTCTAAATAAATAAATAAGTGTATAAATAAATTTCTGGTGATTTCTTGACCTCTATTTTTCACGTGCTGGTATCTGAAGCTGCAGGCTCTCCATTTTTTTTTTTAATTGTACTTTAATTTCTGGGGTACATGTGCAGATCTTGCAGGATTGTTGCATAGGTACATACGTGCCATGGTGGTTTGCTGTCTCCATCCCCCTGTCACCTACATCAGGTATTTCTCCAATGTTAGCCCTCCCCAACCACTCCACCCCCTGCTGTCCCTCCCCTAGATCCCCACCTCCCAACAGACCCCAATGTGTGATGTTCCCCTCCCTGTGCCTATGTGTTCTCATTGTTCAGTACCCATCTATGAGTGAGAACATGTGGTGTTTGGTTTTCTGTTCTTGTGTCAGTTTGCTTAGAATGATGGTTTCCAGATTCATCCATGCCCCTACAAAGGACATGAACTCGTCCTTTTTTATGGCAGCATAGTATTCCATGGTGTACATGTGCCACATTGTCTTTGTCCAGTCTATCATTGATGAGTATTTGGGTTGGTTCCAGGTCTTTGCTATTGTAAACAGTGCCATAATGAACATACGTGTGCATATGTCTTTATAACAGAACGATTTATAATCCTTTGGGCATATACCCAGTAATGGTATTGCTGGGTCAAATGGAATTTCTATTTCTAGATCCTTGAGGAATCACCACACTGTCTTCTACAATGGCTGAACTAATTTACACTCCCACCAACAGTGTAAAAGTGTTCCTATTTCTCCACATACTCTCCAGCATCTGTTGTCTCCAGATTTTTTTAATGACTGCCATTCTAACTGGCATGAGATGGTATCTCAACGTGGTTTTGATTTGCATTTCTCTAGTGACCAGTGATGATGAGCATTTTTTCATATGTTTGTCGGCCTCATAAATGTCTTCTTTTGGAACTGTCTATGTATATCCTTCGCCCTCTTTTGAATGGGTTTGTTTGTTTGTTTGTTTGTTGTAAATCTGCTTTAGTTCTTTATAGATTCTGGATATTAGCCCTTTGTCAGATGCATAGATTGCAAAAATTTTTTCCCATTCTGTTGGATGCTGGTTCACTCTAATGATTTTTTTTTTTTTTTTTGTGCTTTTTTTTTTTTTTTTTTTTTTTTTTTTTTTTTTTTTTTTTTTTTTTTTTTTGAGTCAGAGTTTCATTCTTGTTGCTCAGGCTGGAGTGCAATGGCATGATCTCAGCTCACTGCAACCTACACCTCCTGGAATCAAGCAATTCTTCTGCCTCAGCCTCTTGAGTAGCTGGAACTATGGGCATGCACCACCATGCCTGGCTAATTTTGTGTTTTTAGTGGAGACAAGGTTTCACCATTTTGGCCAGGCTGGTCCTGAGCTCCTGACCTCAAGTGATATGCCCACCTCAGCCTCCCAAAGTGCTGGGATTACAGGCATGAGCCACTGCACCCAGCCCAAATTTAATTTTTCGTGAAACTTTTTTGATTCGTGTTTAGAACGGTGTTGGGTTTTATTTCCAAATAATTGATGGTTTTCTAACTGTTCTTCTGTTACTGATTTCTAGATTAATGCCATGGTGGCCTGAGAGCATATTTTATATAATGTATATTCTTTCAAAACCATGTTCTGTCCACAACATGGTTTATCTTTGTGAATGTTCCAGGTGAACTTGAGAAGCACATATGTTGTTCTGTTGGGTGAAGCATTCCATGGATTTTAATTAAACCCAATTGTTGCCTTTCAACTAAACTATGTCCTTTCTATCTGCTGGAACTCTTTTTTTTAAGACAGAGTATCACTCTGTCACCCAGGCTGGAATGGAGTGGTACAGTCTCAGCCCACTGCAACTGCCACCTCAGCCTCCTGAGTAGCTGGAACTACAGGTACATGTCACATGCAGGGCTAAATTTTGCCTTTTTTTTTTTTTCTTTTGAGATGAAGTTTTGCTCATGTTGGCCAGGCTGGAGTGCAATAGCTCAATCTCAGTTCACTCCAGCAACCTCTGCCTCCTGGATTCAAGCAATTCTCCTGCCTCAGCCTCCCGAGTAGCTGGGATTACAGGCACCCACTACCACGCCCAGCTAATTTTTTGTATTTTTAGTAGACAGGGTTTCACCGTGTTAGTCAGGCTGGTCTTAAACTCCTGACCTCAGGTGATCCACTCACCTCAGCCTCCCAAAGTGCTGGGATTACAGGCGTGAGCCATCGCGCCCAGCCTAAATTTTGCCTTTTTTGTAGAGATGGGGTTTCACCATGTTGCTTAGGCTGCTCAAGCAGTCTACCCACCTTGACCTCCCAAAGTGCCAGGATTACAGACATGAGCCACTGTGCCCAGCCCCTGACTCTATTTTTTTATTTTTATTCTTTTTTTGAGAGGAGTCTCACTCTATCACCCAGACTGGAGTGCAATGGCATGGTCTTGGCTCACTTGCAACCTCCGCCTCCTGTGTTCAAGCAATTCTCCTGCCTCAAACTCCCAAGTAGCTGGTATTTTAGGTGGCCGCCAGCACGCCTGGCTAATTTTTGTATTTTTAGTAGAGACGAGGTTTTACCATGTTGGCCTGGCTGGTCTCGAACTCCTGACCTCATGACCTGCCTGCCTCAACCTCCCAAAGTGCTGGGATTACAGGCATAAGCCACCATGCTCAGCCCGTTTTTTGATTATTGACTGCTGATAGCCTAAAAGCCTCATCCTTCCTTGTTTCCCTTATGCCTCACTTCTGCACAAAGAGACAAGCCTGTGTTCTCCCTTATTTGGCAGAGCCAGAGTCATTTCACACAAGCCTCTACTTTTAGTGTGTGAGTTCTCATCCTAGCTCACCCCCAACCTCAATTAAAAACTCAGGCCAGGCTGGATGTGGTGGATCACACCTATAATCCCAGCACTTTGGGAGGCCAAGGTGGGTAGATCACAAGGTCAAGAGCTGGAGACCAGCCTGGCCAACATGGTGATACCCTGTCTCTACTAAAAGCACAAAAATTAGCTGGGTGCAGTGGTGGGTGCCTGTAATCCCAGCTACTAGGGAGGCTAAAGCAGGAGAATTGCTTGAACCCAGGAGGCGGAGATTGCAGTGAGCCAAGATCATGCCCCTGCATTCCAGCCAGGATGACAGAGCAAGACTGTCTCAACAACAACAACAAAAAACCCTGGCCAGCTCCTTTCTTTGATCTCTCAAGATGGTTCATACTCCTCAGAGAAGCCTACTTTCCCCTCCACAGAGACTTCAATTATGAAACTATTAATAAGCCCTTTCATACCGTATTGGGACTTGTGCGGTGTCAGCAGCATCAGTTTTGATGTCTGAACCAACCTTCTGTGGGGATGCACCTGCCTTTGCAGGTGACCCCAACAGTTAGAGAAAAGGTAAGATGGCTTTTCCCTAACTGTTATGGGCCCAGTGGCTCACAACTGTAATTCCAGCACTTCAGAAGGCAGAGAGGGGAGGACTGCTTGAGCCCAGGAGTTTAAGAGCAGCCTGGGCCGGGCACGGTGGCTCAAGCCTGTAATCCCAGCACTTTGGGAGGCCGAGGCGGGTGGATCACGAGGTCAAGAGATCGAGGCCATCCTGGTCAACATGGTGAAACCCCGTCTCTACTAAAAATACAAAAAACATTAGCTGGGCATGGTGGCGCGTGCCTGTAATCCCAGCTACTCAGGATGTTGAGGCAGGAGAATTGCCTGAACCCAGGAGGCTGAGGTTGCGGTGAGCCGAGATCGCGC
>NW_016109198.1:3654-5330 GCF_001604975.1 Cebus imitator | reverse complement strand
TGACCAGGATGGTCTCAATCTCTTGACCTCGTGATCCACCCGCCTCGGCCTCCCAAAGTGCTGGGATTACAGGCTTGAGCCACTGCGCCCGGCCAACCTAACAGAATTTAAATTTTTTTTTTTTTTTTAGTAAAGATGGGGTTTCACCATGTTGGTCAGGCTGGTCTTGAACTCCCGACCCCAGGTGATCCGCTCGCCTTGGCCTCCAAAGTGCTGAGATTACAGGCGTGAGCCACTACGCCCGGCCAAAAAAAAAATTTTTTTTAGCCAGGCGCAGTGGCTCACGCCTGTAATCTCAGCACTTTGGGAGGCTGAAACAGGTGGATCACTTGAGATCAGGAGTTCGAGACCAGCTTGGCCAATATGATGAAACCCATCTGTACTAAAAATACAAAAATTAGCTGGGTATAGTGGCACACACCTGTACTCCCAGCTACTTGGAAGGCTGAAGTGGGGGAATCACTTGAACCTGGGAGGCGGAGGTTACAGTGAGCCGAGATTATGACACTGCACTCTAGCCTGGGCAACAGGGTGAAACTCTGTAAAAAACAAATTAGTTAACAAAGATTAACTTCTTTGATCTCTAATAATGATACAGAGGGGGAAGAAACTTCTTCCAACTATTCAGGAAGATTAAGCCAATCTGAATCGGTAGAAATAAAAGAAGTGAAGGTATTCTCATCCAAGACACTTGGAAAATGTCTGTTATTCTCTGAAGTGAATGGATCTAAATTCAGAAATCTGAGAGAAAAAATGGAAGTGTGAAATACGGCTCTGTCACTACATTGATTCTTCTCTGTGTGAAATTTTTTTTCATTCAGAAAAAAGTATTTATTGAGCACCTATTATATACTGGACACCGAGCTAAGCTGTGGGTGCACAATGGTGAGCCAGAGGAGGTCCCTGCCCTCATGGAGTTCACATTCTAATGGAGAAGGCAGACAATGAACAACTAAATGTATAACCTCAGGTGGTGGTGAGAAAATACACCATGGAATACTATGGAGCCATAAAATAAAAAAAAATGACAAAATCATGTCCTTTGCAGCAACATGGATGCAGCTGGAAGCCATTATCCTAAGGAAATTAACACAGAAACAGAAAATCAAGTATTACATGTTTTCACTGATAAGCGGGAGCTAAACAGTGAGTACAAATGGACACAAAGATGGGAGCAATGGATACTGGGGACTCCAAAAGCGGGGAAGGAAAGAGAGGAGTTAGGGCTGAAAAACTTCCTGTTGGGCACTGTGTTCCCTCTCTGAGTGACAGGATCAGTAGAAGCTCAAACCTCAGCATCATCCAGTGTACCCTCATAACAAACCTGCACATGTACCTCCTGAACCTAAGAGAAAAAAAATGGCAAGATTTACCAGGTTTATGAATAGGAAGGTTCAACATCATAAAGATGGCTGGGCATGGTGGCGGTTGGATCACCTGAGGCCAGGAGTTCAAGACCAGCCTGGCCAACATGGTGAAACCCCATCTCTACTAAAAATACAAAAATAAAAATAAAAAAATAGCCAGGCATCGTGGCTCATGCCTGTAGTCCCAGCTACCTGGGAGGTCAAGGCATGAAGATCGCTTGAACTTGGGAGGTGGAGTCAAGTTGAAATGAGCTGAAATTGTGTCATTGCACTCCAACCTGGGAGACAGAGCGAACTTCTGTCAAAAAA
>NW_016109198.1:0-1333 GCF_001604975.1 Cebus imitator | reverse complement strand
GTAGAGACGGGGTTTCACCATGTTGACCAGGATGGTCTTGATCTCTTGACCTCGTGATCCACCCGCCTCGGCCTCCCAAAGTGCTGGGATTACAGGCTTGAGCCACCGCGCCCGGCCTCACTTGTTTCTTTTTAAAGAAAATAGGTAAGAAATTTTTTAGGCCTGGTGTGGTGCCTCAAGCCTGTGATCGCAGCACTTTGAAAGGCCAGAGGATCACCTGAGGCCAGGAGTTTAAGACCAATGTGGGTAACATAGTGAGATCTCATCTCTACTAAAAAAAATTCAGCCAAGCATGGTGACATGCGCCTGTAGTTCCAGCTACTCAGGCAGCTGAGGCACGGGCTTGCTTGAGCCCAGGAGGTAGAGGCTACAGTGAGCTGAGATTGTGCCACTGCACTCGAGCCTGGGAGACAGTGAGACCCTGTCTCAAAACAAACAAAACTGTTAATTACATATGTTGCTCCATTATGTTTCTGTTGGAGAGCCCTGATCTAAATAGATTCCACAGCTCCTTTCCTCTATCCTGACAGAATTGAGATTCTATCAGTAAGTTCTTTTTAAAATCTAACTCCCTGTGGCTATATTCAAAGTCCCTGCCCTCTTATCCAAGCCTAGCAGAAATAGACATGAACTGTTTCCCACCTTCTTTGTGACAGCAGTTCATGCCTTCAAAGATCTTTCCATGTTTTCAACATTTACTCCTCAAGGCTGAATAGTGCCAATTCTTGTGTCTGCTGGTGGGGATGGAGAGGAGAGCTCCTCTGGCCCAGTGAAATCACCCAGTCCAGTGCCCTGCCACATAAGGAAATTCCCAGAATATTCTTGATAGAATGGGTTATTCAGAGCTAAACAAACAGCTCTCTTGAACCCATAAGGGCAGCCAGTTCTATTTCAGGCTTTCTCCTCTGGGCCCGTCAGATCTGCTGAAGACAGGAATGAGGTTGTTTTCCAGAATTCTCCTGTCCAGCAAGGGCCCAGGCACCCTGTGTTACCAGGATGGCACACCTCCCTACTGCCATCCCAAAGAAGTGGATCTTCCAAAGACTACCAGGCTAGGACAACATCTCATATTTGTCACACTGGGATGATTCAGCTATTTCATGGATGGCAAAACCAAGGCACGAAGAGGTCAATTATTTTGTCTCCATTGATGAAAGCAGCCTAAGCATAGCCTAGTGAACTCAGAGGAGCTTGGTCAAGAGTTCCAATTCAGCTGGGCACAGTGGCTCACACCTGTAATCCCAGCACTTTGGGAGGCAGAGGTGGGTGGCTCACGAGGTCAAGAGATAGAGACCATCCAGGCCAACATGGTGAAATCCCGTCTCTAAAAAAA
>NW_016109197.1:3982-5364 GCF_001604975.1 Cebus imitator | reverse complement strand
CCCAGGCTGGAGTGCAATGGCTTTATCTCAGCTCACTGCAACCTCTGCCTCCCGGGTTCAAGCAATTCTCCTGTCTCAGCCTCCTGAGTAGCTGGGATTACAGGCACCCACCATGCCCAGCTAATTTTGCATTTTTTTTCAGTAGAGATGGGGTTTTGCCATGTTGGTCAGGCTGATCTCGAACTCCTGACTTCAGGTGATCCACCCATCTCGGCCTCCCAAAGTGCTGGGATTACAGGCGTGAGACACCGCACCCAGAAAAAAAAATTTTTTTAATAAGGAGGAAATACTCATGCCAATTACCGTCCTAATTTCTGTAACCGGTCACATGGTCATAGCTGGTATTGATAACTACATTCTTCCACTAGCCATTCCATACTCCCTTTGCCTTCAGCAAGTACCTCAGCTAGTTATGGTTCTTACCTGGTGGGGTAACCCAAACCTTCATTCCTGAAGGGTCTGGGTCACTTTATAGTTCTGCCTGGATTGGGTTGTAGTTTTTCATTGCCCTTAATCACAGGGAATGGTAATACTTAGAGATGCCCTAAGACATCGCCTGCATTCCAGAATACTCTTCCTTCCCTCCATTGTGTAGTAGTCCAATGTCCCTTGGTAGGCAGGTCAATCACCCTAGCCAGCACAATAACTCCCTTCTTTGCCTGTTGATTCAAAGATACAAGGAGGCTGGGTGCAGTGGCTCACACCTATAATCCCAGCACTTTGGGAGACGGAGGTGGGCAGATCACCTGAGGTCAGGAGTTCGAGACTAGCCTGGCCAACATGGTGAAACCTCGCCTTTAAAATAAAAAAAAAAAAAAGTCCTCCACGTGATGATAATCTGCAGCTGGGCTTCAGAGCCACAGCTGTAGGGGAGCTGTTGAGGACATGGGTGGAAAGGTTGACTAGAGCTGTAAGGGTTATTGCCGAGTTTAAAATGAGGAAACTGAGGCCAGTATAAGAAAATTAAATGCCAGTTTATTCAGCTCCCGGGCGAGGTTCTCTGGTCCGGGGAAAGGGGGCCAGAAAAATCGCGCTGACTTCCTGGGGTGGGGCGGGGAAGTTATGGCTAGGAGGAACGAGCAACAGCTGGGTGCTCTGATTGGGTCCAGGGAAGCGGGATTGAGACGGGTCGGGCCGCTATTGGTTGGCGGATTGTTGGGCGGGTTTTCCGGCGAGAGTCGGCCAGGGTTGCATTAGCCGGAGCCTTCCAGGGGAGCCATGCAGCAGAGCTAGGTGCCGAGTGCCGAGCTTGGTGCTGGGTGCAGAGTCAGGTGCTGAGTGCAGGGGTGGGTGTGTCTGACCTCCGGGCGAGGCAACCGGCTTTACAAGAGCCAGATACCAGTGACTATAAATTAGCTAATGTTTATTGAACATATATATAT
>NW_016109197.1:0-2513 GCF_001604975.1 Cebus imitator | reverse complement strand
TTATGTTTTCAATTTTTTTGAGACAGATTCTCACTGTCACCCAAGCTGGAATGCCCGATCTCAGCTCACAGCAACCTCTGCCTCTCAGGTTCAAGCAATTCTCCGGGCATGTACCACCACATCCAGCTAATTTTTGTGTTTTTGTACAGATAGCGTTTTACCATGTTGGCCAGACTGGTCTCAAACTCCTGACCTCAAGTGATACGCCCATCTGAGCCTCCCAAAGGGCTGAGGTTACAGGCATGACTCACTGTGCCCAGCCCAGCACTTTGGGAGGCCAGGGTGAGTGGAGCGCTTGAGTTCAAGAGTTGAAAACCAGCCTCGACAACATGGCAAAACCCTGTCTCTACAAAAAATACAAAAATTAGCTGGATGTAATGGTGCATGCCTGTTTTCCCAACTACTCAGGAGACTGAGGTGGGAGGATTGCTTGAGCCTAGGAATTTGAGGCTACAGTGAGCTGAGAACGCATTACTGCACACCAGCCTGGATGACAGAGCAAGACCCTGTCTCAAAAAAAACCAAAAAAATACACACACACACTCACACACACACACACACACACACACACACGCACACACGGTAAAATTACCTTCAGGCTATGTGTATAAAGTGAATATGAAACATATGAATTTAATATTTAGACTTGGGTTCCACCAAGGTATCTCATTATGTATGTATAAATATTTCAAAATAAGAAAAAATCCAAAATGTAAAACACTTCTGGTCCCAAGCATTTTGGATAAGGGATACTCAACCTGCACCACAATTTGTTTAGCCATTCATCTGTTGATGGACATTTGGACTGGTTCCACCTTTTGGCTGTTGTAGATGCTGCTGCTATGAATATGTGTTAGATGTGCCTGAGTATCACTTTTCAGTTCTTTGGGATATATACTTAGGAGTGGAATTGCTAGATCATATGATGATTCTATGTTTACCTTTTAGAGGAACTGCCCAACTATTTCCACAATGGCTGAACCATTTGGTATTCCCACCAGCAATGTATGAGGGTCCCAGTTTCTTCACATCCTTGCCAACACTTATTTTCTGTTTTGTTGATTATAGCCATCCAAGTGGTGATGAAGTGGTATCTCATCGTGGTTTTGATTTGCATTGCCGTAATGACTAGTGATGTTGAGCATCTTCTCATGTGCCTCTTAGTCATTTGTATATCTTCTTTGGAGGAATATCCATTCAAGTCCTTTGCTCATTTAAAGAATCAGGTTGTTTTTGTTTTTGTCATTGAGTTGTAAGAGTTCCTCATATATTCTGGATACTTGACCCTTGTCAGATATATGATTTACAAATACGTCCTCCTATTGTATAGGTTTTCACTTTCTTAATAATGTCCTCTGACACACAAAAGTTTTCCATTTTGATGAAGTCCAATTTATCTGTTTGTTGTTGTTATTGTTGTTGTTGTTGTCTGTATTTTTGGTGTCATAGCTAAGAATCCATTGTCCATTCCAAGAGTGTGAAAATTTACCAGAGTCTTTTCTTGGGGTGGTGTTCAGCTCATGGCTCTCAGTAACCTGGAAAAGCTCCACTTTCAGATGGACATTGCCACTGCTCATCTTCACTTCCTGACCTCCAGCCCAACCCTGGCTCTAGGCCACCCTGCTCCCCAGGATCCGCCCCTGGATGCTCAATCACCAATAGACCAAGTCAACCATGCTGCCTCTGGCTGCCAAACAGCTTCAGGGAATTGATGTAGGCATCGTTGAATGTGTTTAGTACCACCTGGGAAAGAAACTCAAAAACTGAAAGGGAAACTCAACATTTCCTCAAATCCTCAAGAATTCAGCACATTGATTTTGTAGCAAGTTAGCTTTTGTCATTTGGATTCTAGGAGATTTGATGGTTTGGTGGGTCAGTCATTTAGTCAATTCGGTTTTAAAAAGAAAGTGCTAGGCTGGGCACAGCGGCTCATCTCTCTAATCCCAGCACTTTGGGAGGCCAAAGCAGGGGGATTGCTTGAGACCAGGAGTTCAAGGCAAATATAGCGAGACCTCATCTCTACAAAAAAATGAAAAAATTAACCTGGTTGGTGGTGCATACCTTATAGTCCCAGCTACTCAGGAGGCTGAGGTAGGAGGATTGCTTGAGCCCAGGAGGTTGAGGCTGCAGTGAGCCATGATCACACCACTCCACTCAGCTAGGGTAACAGAGTGAGACACTGTAAAAGAAAAGAAGAGAAGAGGAAAAGAAAAGAGAAAAGAAAGGAACGGGGGAGAGAGAGAGAGAGATGGAGAGGCCAGGCACAGTAGCTCACGCCTGTAATCCCAGCACTTTGGGAGGCCAAGGCAGGTGAATCACCTGAGGTCGGGAGTTCAAGACCAGCCTGACCAACATCGAGAAACACCGTCTCTACTAAAAATACAAAAATTAGCTGGGTGTGGTGGTGCATGTCTATAATCCCAGCTACTCGGGAGGCTGAGGCAGGAGAATTGCTTGAGCCAGGAGGCGGAGGTTGTGGTGAGCCAAGATCACACCATTGCACTCTGGCCTAG
>NW_016109196.1:3648-5364 GCF_001604975.1 Cebus imitator | reverse complement strand
ATGAAGTTATATTCAAAGTGTAATTGTATGGACATTATGCTTCAATAAGGCTGTTTAAAATAATATAAATTTTTGTTTTTGCAATAAATGGGTTTATTGTATTCTAAAACATAAATATTCATTGTTTTATTTTGTATTTGGCTTCAATGCAAAACACTCATAAGTAATGAACAGAATGAGGGACATGGTCAAATAGCAGCTGCCTTGTGTGTTAAAATAATATAAAAATAACTTCAATCAAGTAAAAAGAGTACAGAAAGGGGAAGCAATTTTATAAATAAATGCTAGTTATTCTCAATTTCATAAATTATTTCTAATTGTATTTTGTTACTAGCCTGTCTTGGTTTTTGAAGTTTGAGATTATATCATTTAAAATTTACAAAACAGGGAAATATACACGCAGCATATCTCAATGTGGAAGAAGATTGCAATCATTGTGACGAGACATTACCAGATAATGTATCATGCTTTGCAATGTAAATTATGGCTGAGAGAAGGCAAAATGCTCTTTTAAAGTAATTCAGAAGGGTTCTAGCTCCCAATAAATAAAAGGAACAATGGCAACAATGGATTTTTCTTATATAACTTGGTGGGTTTTTTTTGCCTCTTGTAGATAACGTTTTAGAAGAAAATTAATTTCTGTGAAGGCAGAATGTGTTTGCTCTCAAATTCTCTAGAAGATCAACTAGAGCCCCTCTTCTTTATGTCTCCCTTCCCTATGACCCTCTTCCCATAATTTGGACTACAAGGATCTGAAACTGCCTGCCTTGGAGTAGTGGTAACTGGAAGGAGGTAAAAAAGACATTGAAATAAGGGGTACTTGAAGCTACAAAATCTGCAAAGCTCCAGAAAAGACTGATGAGTGTTGTGATTTAATTATTTCTAGTGGGAGATTTGGCAAATACTTAGGGAAGGGCCTTGACTCCTTTCCCGGTGATGTAGTTTGGGTGTTTATCCTGGCCCAAATCTCATTCTGAAATGTAATCCTCAGTGTAGGAGGTGGGGCCTGGTGAGCGGTGTTTGGATCATGAATTGCCTGGGCCATCCCCTTGGTGATAAAATGAGCTCTTGCTCTGAGTTTACAGGAGATCTGGTCACTTAAAAGTCTGTGGCACCTCCCAGCACTCTCTTTCTCTCTTGTTCCTGCTTTCACCATGTGAAGTGTCTGCTCCTGCTTCACCTTCCAACATGAGTAAAAACTCCCTGAGGCCTCTCTAGAAACCAAACAGATACCAGCAGCATGCTTCCTGTAAAGCCTGCAGAACAATGAGCAAATTAAACCTCTTTTCGTTATAAATTACCTAGTCTCAGTTATTTGTTTACAGCAATGCAAGAACAGCCTGGCACACCACATTAAATCAAAGAGGATAAGATAAAGAAATGGGTTGAGAAGCATGTCAATTTGGGTTCAATTAGGGGAAAAAACACACAAAGAAATGTTATTATAAGCGATTATTGGCCGGGCGTGGTGGTTTATGCCTGTAATCCCACCACAGGAGGTGGAGGTGGGCAGATCACTTGAGGTCAGGAGTTCAAAACTAGCCTGACCAACATGGTAAAACCCTTTCTCTACTAGAAATACAAAAATTAGCCAGGGATGGTGGAGGGCACCTGTAATACCAGCTAGTTGGGAGACTGAAGCACAGAATTACTTGAGCCTGGAAGGCAAAGGTTGCAATGAGCCAAGATTGCATCACTGCACTCCAGCCTGGGCGA
>NW_016109196.1:0-1668 GCF_001604975.1 Cebus imitator | reverse complement strand
CCAGCTTCTCGGGAGGCTGAGGCAGGAGAATTGCTTGAACCCAGGAGGCGGAGGTTGCAGTGAGCCGAGGTGGTGCCACTGCACTCCAGCCTGGGTAACAAGAGCAAACCTCCTTCTCTAAATAAATAAATAAATAAAATAAAATAAAGACAGTGGAAGATGGAGTAGTAAAGTCACATTAATGATTGTAAATAGTGAGCTCTGGCCGGGCACGGTGGCTCACACCTGTAATCTCAGCACTTTGGGAGGCCAAGGTGGGTGGATCATGAGGTCAGGAGTTTGAGACCAGCCTGGCCAACATGGCGAAACCCCATCTCTAGTAAAAATACAAAAAATTAGCCGGGCATGGTGACAGGCACCTGTAATCCCAGCTACTCAGGAGGCTGAGGCAGGAGAATCACTTGAACCTGGGAGGCAGAGGTTGCAGTGAGCCAAGATTGTGGTGCCACTGCACTCAAGCCTGGGCGATAGAGTGAGACTCTGTCTCAAAAAAAAATTAGTGAGCTCTGTGGGTGTAGATGGTTTTGGTTGTCATCCATAAGGGTTCTTTCTTCTTGATGATCATAAAAAATTCAAGCATGGTATGTGGCAAATTATTCTGTACATGAACTGATCATTAACGATTTCAATATTAAGACAAATGTTAGCATATTAACTCTTATTTGGAAGTAACAGAACTTCCTATGTGCTCTACATATACCAGCTCATTGAATCATCATACAACTCTATGTGGTTGGTACTATTTTCATCCACATTTTATACATAGTGAATTTACACATGGAAAGGTTGAGTAACTTGCTCGAGGTCAAATGCAGTGGGCAACTGAGCGGGAATTTGAACCCAGTCAGTCTGATTCCAGAGTGCTTGCTCAGGACCAATATACTAATTGTTCCATGTTAGAATTTTTCAGCTACCTTTCCCTCAATTCAAGTGCAATTCCTGTAATTCAGTTCAGCAAGGTGATTTGCCCAAGGTCATTCAGTTAAGAAGTTATGGCCTTCGAACTAAGTTTTCAGACTACTTCACCCAAGTAATGTTTTCCCTGCCCTTCTCTTAGTCTTCCATAACTAACTCTTTAATTTACATTAGCAAGTCCATTAAATATCGCCCAACAAAGACAAAATACACATAAAAAACTAGTTTTTTATTAACTTAAGTTAGAGGTCTCTGCAAGGTAGAGCACTGACTGAACTCTGATTCCTGCTATAAAATGCAAAGTGAGAAAGATGCAAAATTTTTATGTTCTCACAGCTTTGAAGTGGCTTTGCTAAACAATCTTCATTAGGAAGCAACTAAGAGTAATAATGCCTTACTTAAAACAAATATTTAACTCGTATAATAGAAATGTAAACACAGCAATGATTTGTCATTTCTCAGTACGTTCTTCGCTAAAGGGCATTTAACTGGTTTTGATCTGTAGTCAGGGTAAATGTACTACAAACTTAAAACTTCCAAAAATAAGGATACAGACAAGAAAGATAAGCTATCAAATAAACCTCATTAGAATAAGAGAAAATAAATCATGGTACCATTAAATTTCTATTTCGAAAGTTTTCTGGGGCCGGGCGCGGTGGCTCAAGCCTGTAATCTCGGCACTTTGGGAGGCCGAGGCGGGTGGATCACGAGGTCAAGAGATCGAGACCATCCTGGTCAACATGGTGAAACCCC
>NW_016109195.1:4140-5366 GCF_001604975.1 Cebus imitator | reverse complement strand
TGTGTATATGTGTCTGTATATATGTATAGGATATATATGTAGGCTTGTATATATATGTGCATAGATGTGTCTATATGTATATATGTGTGTATATATGTATATACGTATGTGTGTATACGTGTGTATGTATATATGTATGCATGTTTATGTGTGTATGTATATGGATGTGTTTATATATGTATATGTGTGTGTATACATGTGTGTATGTGTGTATGTATGTGTATACATATAAAATGTAGGTAGGTGAGAGGATGCAGATTGTTGACTCTCAGCTACCTACGTCTTCTCTTTAAGAAACATACAGTTTCAGATTTTAAAATGAAACAGATGTGAAGCCATGTGGGGGATTTTAACTGAAGCTCTCCAGTGGCCAATTTCTGTTTAAAGAATGTGAAAAGAGCAAGGATTTTTCACACTCCATCAGGCACCTAACACAGGGGCTCATGCATGTGTCAGTGAAAGCAGCCCAGCCATGGTGCAGTTAGCATATCCACTTGGAAGTGAAAAATAAATAACCATTTTATCAGAGCCTGGAAAGGGCGTCAGACACCTGACTGATTCACAATGGTGCATAATCCACTTATTTTCCATGTGCGAAGGCTCTTGCTTGGAGCACCTGATATCTCTTTCCTATTGTCATGCAAACCCGGCTTTGAAAACCTTTTTATCAGGGGATTAAACAGATTGTGACTTCCCTTCCTCCTTAATACTTCCCGAGGTGTTGGAAGGCGTCACGCATACATTTTAATTTTGTTAGTCAGAGTTTTGCAGTGAATTGTCACCTCCTGGGTTCACTTATTTGGAAGTGTATTGACGCTTTCTCTTCTGTCACATTGAGATAATTGCTTTCTATCAAAATCCCATTCTGGGAAGTCATGTGTCCAGCAGAGGGTCTCTGTACTGAAGCTATGTGTCTCTCTCTGCCTGGGAGGCTCTAAAATCCAAAGCATGGTTGCTTGTCTAAAACATCCAGCTAAATATCTGGACCTTTGCTTTTTCTTTCTTTCTTTTCTTCTTCCCTTCTTTCCTTCCCTTCCTTCCCTCCTTCCTTCCCTCCTTCCTTCCTTCCTTCCTTTCCTTCCTTCTTTCCTTCCTTCCTTCCTTCCCTTCCTTCCTTGCTTCCCTTCCTTCCTTCTTTCCCTCCCTTCCTTCCCTCCTTCCTTCCTTCCTTCCCTTCCTTCCTTGCTTCCCTTCCTTCCTTCTTTCCCTCCCTTCCTTCCCTCCTT
>NW_016109195.1:0-1160 GCF_001604975.1 Cebus imitator | reverse complement strand
CCTCCCTCCCTCCCTCCTTCCTTCCTTCCTTCCTTCCTTCCTTCCTTCCTTTTCTTTCTTTCTTTCGAGATGGAGTCTCACTCTGTCACCCAGGCTGAAGTGCAGTAGCTGATCTTGACTCACGGCAACTTCCACCTCCTGGGTTCAAGCGATTCTCCTGCCTCAGCCTCCCAAGTAGCTGGGAATACAGACAGGTGGCATCACATCCGGCTATTTTTTTAGTTTTAGTAGAGACGGGGTTTCTCCATGTGGGTCAGGCTGGTCTCGAACTCCCAACCTCAGGTGATCCACCCTCCTAGGCCTCCCAAAAGTGCTGGAGTTACAGGTGTGAGCCACCACGCCCAGCTTTTTTTTTTTTTTTTTTTTTTTTGTATTTTTAGTAGAGACAAGGTTTCACCACGTTGGCCAGGCTGGTCTCGAACTCCTGACCTGAGGCGATCTACCCGCCTCAGCCTCCCAAAGTGCTGGGATTACAGGCGTGAAGCACCATGCCCAGGCTTCCTTTCTGTTTAAATTACTCAGCTTGAGGTATTTCCTTACAGCACTGCAAACAGACAGAGACAGGGAAGGTAGTGCAGGGGTTATTTCAGACATATCCCGGAGTCCTTCAAGATTCACCATTGAGAGAGCAATGAGATTTGCAGAGGTGCAGCCCTGGGAAGAGAGACCCATTTGTGCGTCATCAGTGCACAGCATAGTATTGTGAGTGAAGACAAGATTGCTTTCAGCAGCACGTGCCAAGGAAGGTCTAGAACTCTCCGTAAGGAAATTAAGATGCTTAAAGGTCAGATGGAGAAGGCTGCGGAGTCCTCAAGAAAGACGGAGCAGGACTCAGCAAAGAAAGAGTGACAGGGCCAGGCACGGTGGCTCACACCTGTCATCCCAGCACTGTGGGAGGCCGAGGTGGGCAGATCACCTGAGGTTAGGAGTTCAAGACCAGCCTGGCCAACATGGTGAAACCCCGTCTCTACTAAAAATACAATAAATTAGCCGGGTGTGGCGGCAGGCGCCTGTAATCTCAGCTACCTGGGAGCCTCAGGCAGGAGAACTGCTTGAACCCAGGTGGCAGAGGTTGCAGTGAGCCGCGATTGCACCAGTGCACTCCAGCCTGGGTGACAAAATGAGACTCCATTAAAAAACAAAAAAAAGTATGTTGTGGT
>NW_016109194.1:3574-5367 GCF_001604975.1 Cebus imitator | reverse complement strand
GACAGTCTCATTCCGTCGCCAGGCGCCAGGCTGGAGTGCAGTGGCACGATCTCAGCTCACTGCAACCTCCACCTCCTGGGTTCAAGCAATTCTGCTTCAGCCTCCAGAGTAACTGGGACTACAGGTGCACGCCACCACGCCCAGCTAATTTTTGTATTTTTATTAGAGACGGTGTTTCACCATGTTGCCTAGGGTGGTCTCAATCTCTTGACCTTGTGATACACCCACCTCAGCCTCCCAAAGTGCTGGGATTACAGGCATGGACCACCGCACCCGGCAAACTTTCACAACTCTTTAAGGTCAGGATTATGATCCTCCTCCTTATTTTTTATTTAATTTTTTGAGACAAAGTCTCATTCTGTCACTCATGCTGGGGTGCAGTAACCCAATCCAGGTTCACTGCAGCCTTGACCACCTGGGCTCAAGCGATTCACTAGCCTCAGCCCCTTGTGCAGCTAGGACTGTAGGTGTGTGCCACCACGCCCAGCTAATTTTATTTTATATTTTTGCAGAGACAGGGTCTCATTATGTCACCCAGGCTGGTCTCGAACTCTTGGCCGCAAGCGATCCTCCTGCCTCAGCCTCCCAAAGTGTTGAGATTACAAGCACTGGGCCATCCTCATTATATAGCCAGGAAAAATGAGGCTTAGGGCTCCGTGCAGTGATCTATGCCTGTAATCCCAACACCTTGGGGAGGCTAAGGTAGAAGGATCACTTGAGGCCCTGTCTAAATAAATAAATAAACAGGCTGGGCACAGTGGCTCACACCTGTAATCCCAGCACTTTGGGAGGCTAAGGTGGGCAGATTACCTGAGGTCAGGAGTTTGAGACCAGCCTGACCAACATGGAGAAACCCTGTCTCTACTAAAAATACAAAATTAGCCGGGCATGGTGGTGCATACCTGTAATCCCAGCTACTCAGGAGGCCGAGGCCAGAGAATTGCCTGAATCTGGGAGGTGGAGGTTGTGGTGAGCTGAGATCGCACCATTGCACTCCAGCCTGGGCAACAAGAGTGAAACTCTGTCTCAAAAAAACAAAAATAGGGCCAGGCGCGGTGGCTCACGCCTGTAATCCAGCGCTGTGGGAGGCCGAGGCAAGTGAATCACGAGGTCAGGAGACTGAGACCATCCTGGTCATGGTGAAACCCTGTCTTTATCAAAATACAAAAAATTAGCTGGGTATGGTGGCTCCCGCCTGTAGTCCCAGCTACTCAGGAGGCTGAGGCAAGGGAATCACTTGAACCTGTGAGATGGAGGTTGCAGTAAGCCAAGATCGTGCCACTGCACTCTAGCCTGGTGACAACGCAAGACTCTGTCTCAAAAATAAATAAAAATAAATAAGTCAGGCATGGTGGTGTGCGCCTGTAGACTCAGCTGTTTGGGAGGCTGAGGCAGGAGGATCCTTTGAGCATAGGAGTTTGAGGTTACAGTGAGCTTTGATCTCCAGCCTGGACGACAGAGCAAGACCCTGTCTCTATTAAAAATAATAATAATAATTAAAAAAAAAAGGCTGGGTGCAGTGGCTCATGCCTGTAATCCCAGTACTTTGGGAGACCGAGGTCACCGGATCACCTGAGGTCAGGAGTTCAAGACCAGCCTGGCCAAAAAAAAAAAAGGCTGATGAGGCAGATGTCTTTCTTAAAGTCAAACAGCTATGGAGGTGTCAGAACTGAGGTTTGATCTCAGGTTTGTTTGGCCCCAAAGTCTATACCCTTAATTATCACACTGGAGTTTTGGAAACAATTTTTTAACTTTTTTTTTAATGAAGTTAGACTTTTTTTCATCACAAAAGT
>NW_016109194.1:0-1364 GCF_001604975.1 Cebus imitator | reverse complement strand
ATGGTCTCGATCTCTTGACCTCGTGATCCACCCGCCTCGGCCTCCCAAAGTGCTGGGATTACAGGCTTGAGCCACCGCGCCCGGCCCACCCAGATAATTTTTTGTATTTTTAGTAGAGACGAGGTTTCACCATGTTGGCCAGGGTTTTCTCAATTTCTTGACCTCATGATCCACCCGCCTCAGCCTCCCAAAGTGCTGAGATTACAGGCGTGATCCACCACGCCCGGCCCAAAGACCACACTTCTTAGCAAGGCAGTCAGGGCTCTTCATGATGTGGTGAAGGCCTAACCAGCCAATAAACACCAGAGCACTTCTGTGCTCCCTTTACATAGTTTATTGTTAAAGCATGTGGCCCTCCTGTTAGCTCTGTGGTTTCATACCTTCGTGATGTATTATTACTAATTTTGAGACAATGTCTCTTTTGTCCAAGCTGGAGTTCAATGGCTTATTCATACCTCACTGCAGTCTTGAACTCTTGGACTCAAATGATCCTCCTGCCTCACCCTCCTGAGTAGCTGAGACAACAGGTGTGTCCCATCACGTCTGGCTAAGTTTTAAAATTTTTTGTAGAGCCTGGGAGTCTCGCTTTGTTGCCAGGGCTGGCTTCAAACAACCTTCTTGCCTAGGCTCTCAAAGTATTGGGATTATTAATACAGGCGTGAGCCACTGTGGTTAGTCCCCTTGTGCTTTAGATACGCAGTTTTCTCAGTTTGCAATACCCTGCCTTCCACCCCGCCACCCACCACCACCTACCAGTGTTGTAAACTTACATCTGTCCTATAAAATCCACCAGAGATGTCACTTCCTAGGAAAAAAATCTCCTTTACTTCACGTGTAACCATTAACTCCTCTATATCCATGCTGCTACTATTGAGTACATTCTGTTGTGTCACATGGTGGTCTGTCTGCATATGTCTGGCTCTGTGCCTGGCACATAAGTCAGTAGGTTGCTGACTTATGAATGGATACATCTTCAGCTGTATTATTGAGCACCTATCAGGGCTAGGATCTGAGATGAGGATAGCAAATGCAAGCATATGTGTGTGGTAGGTGGTACAGCCTTTTAAACCTAGGTGGTCCAAAATCTGGGGTAACTTTGTGATAGAAATTCAAGAGTCTTACTGTCTGAGATTTTTTTTTTTTGAGACGGAGTTTTGCTATTTTTGTCCAGGCTGGAGTGCAATGGCACCATCTTGGTTCACTGCAACCTCTGCCTCCCAGGTTCAAGTGATTCTCCTGCCTCAGTCTCCAGAGTAGCTGGGATTACAGGCAAGCACCACTACACCTGGCTTATTTTTGGATTTTTAGTAGAGATGAGGTTTCACCATCTTGGCCAGGCTGGTCTTAAACTCCTGACCTCCTGA
>NW_016109193.1:3874-5369 GCF_001604975.1 Cebus imitator | reverse complement strand
TACATACACATAGACGTTATCATGAAAAGGATGAAAACCAGAAGTTTCAAGACGATGGCTCACAGGCTAAATTACACACACACACACACACACACACACACACACACATACACATACACACGCAAACACACTACTAACTCAGCTACTAATAAGCCCAGTGACCATGGGAGCTTTGGGGACAGGTGTAGGATTTGGGTCTCAGGCTCACCGTATCCTGTCAATAACCTTGGACAATGTCCCTTCATCTGTAAAGAAGACACAACAAAAATATTTGCCCTGCACAGCTGCTGTAGAGGTAAAATGAAATATTGTATGCAAAGCAACTCTTACCTGCTATGTGCTCAGTACATAGCAGCTGTTATTGTCATGAAGTGTGTGGATTGGGGTGTGTGTGTGTATGGGTGTGTGTGTGAATCTCTCCCCTTAATTAGAATAGTCTGTGGCCAGTAACCATGTCACATCCTTATTCCCCAAAGGACTTAGCATTGTGACTTTCACTTAGAAACTCTTTAATAGATGTGTGTGAAACCAGGGAATGGTTGGAAGTTAGGATACCATATTAACAAGGGTATTGTCATTGTCCTGAGAAAGCTCAGGTGTTCAAATGGTGTATTTAGAACAGAATTCCTAAGGCTCAGCAATATTACCATTTGGGGCCAGTTATTTGCTGGGTATTGTCCTACGTGTTATAGGTTTTTACTGGCCTCCTCAGCCTCTACCCACTAGATGCCAGAGGCACCCCATTCCTATCTCATCCAAGGTCAGAGACAAAAATGACCCCAGATATTGTCCCCTGGGAGGCAAAACCCCCCTGTTAAGATTTAGATCCAGCGGTGTCTGAAAAGTCCTCCTTATGTGAAATTTCAATAAATAGTAGGGTCGTTGTTTAGGGAACTGAAACTCCAAGGGTTAGAAAAGTCAGGTGAGTTTTTGTGGTCATGGAAGTATCAGTTTAGAAAATGCAATTTGCTTTCATATGCAGCATTTTTTACTTCAACAAAGGACTTCAGGGAAGAAAATGCTGATCTCTCACCGGCTTATTGAATAGCATTTTGCAAGCTCCAGGCCTATTTCTGTAAACCTTCCAAAAGGGAAAGCCAGCCTCTCGGTGTCCCGGGCCTCACCAGATAATAATATATGTATGAGATCCAGAGAAACCTGTGCATTCCTAGGAAATACTTCAAAGCTATTTTTTAACATCAAAACAAACAAGGGTCAGTGGGTCTCCCTTGCAGCCTCTGTCTATTTATAATTATATTTTGTATAAACATATTTGGTGACTGTGGAAAAGACTTCACGGGCACACAATGGCAAGCGTTCTTCAAAACTGTCTTTAATTATTCATTTGGCTGCGCTATATTTTATGTTTCTTTTCATAAATGTTAATCTTTATTATTGCCTTAGTAAGGGGGGGAGGAAAATACACACGCACACACACACACACACACATGCACACACACACACACACACACACACACACACACACACACACACA
>NW_016109193.1:0-1339 GCF_001604975.1 Cebus imitator | reverse complement strand
AGGAAGGGAGGGGAGGAGGAGGAGAGATCTATTTTAATCTCTCCTGTTCTGTCCTCCCACCTGTTCTAGTATCAACCTTCAAAGAATTAACATTGTTCACTCATTTGTTTTTTTCATATATTTATTTATTGATGATATCTCTCTATATTGTGCTAAAAGCAGACACAAGCAAATCCACATTCAAAACAACCATAATAGAAATAAATGAACAGAATAGAAAGTTAAGAATTATGATTGGACATGTCCCCTGAAGTATATTACATAATTTATTATTTGAGGGATCCTAGTTTTATTTCTCCTTCTTTTCCCTCTCTCCCTCTTTCTACTTTCCCTCAAATACCCATTCACATCCGCAAAGCAGACACTGGGTGGGGGCTGTGTCTATGTGGGACACAAACATCAACTGGAAAGACAGCACAGAGAACAAGAGTGTCACGCCTACAGGCACCGGGAAACCAAGAGAATGGAGTCACAGTGCCCCATCTTCTGTAAGCAGCTGAAGGAAGGGAGAAACCCATATTGGCTAAAGAAAAAAGAGTCAAATCAATAAAAGAAACGAAAAAATACTGCCATGTTTCTAAAAACAGCCCTGAACATTAAAATTAAACTAGCCATAGGGATTCAAAGTAGAAAGAGGTTTTAAAAGTCCTCAACTACATGTCTCCTTCAAGCATGGAGGCTGAACTTTCTGTCTGCTTTGCTTTCTTGAGGGAAGGAGGGTATTTGCCAAAGAAGCAGCAACTTCACTTTGTCTCCACTGTCAGTGTATCTGAAGTTGAAGAAGCTTATTTTCTGCAAGTGCCTTCAGCCCCAGACGTGTCTGCAGTCTATTTATGTTTGTCTAAAACAAACAGAATAGGCAGTTGAGAGGATATCATTCATATTGTGATGGGAGAGAGAATATAGGGCATTCTTGACATCTTGCATATACAAATCATTGAATGTCTTTCTAACTAGCTGCACTTGTAAATCAATCCATGCACTCCTTCAGAAAGAATCTACTGTAAAGTGATTTGACTTCAACTGGCAATAGATGAATTGGAATATTGAAGAGCTGTTTTCCTTAGGTTATCTACAAAGTCAACATTACTGCATTGAGGTGGCCACACCAGGTGCTGGCCCTGGAAGTCACTGAACCCAAGCCATGGAAAGGATTTAAACACAGGGCGATGTCCAGGAGAGTCACTAGAGGGGAAAAGAGGGCATCAGTGGGTAGTTGTGGTCTCAGCAATGATCTTGACACTTGTCCTTAGTCATTCAACACATATACACATATTTATTGAGCATTTACTATGTGCCTGGAAGAAGTCTTTTTTTTTTTTTTTTTTTTTTTTTTTTT
>NW_016109192.1:4033-5373 GCF_001604975.1 Cebus imitator | reverse complement strand
AAAAAAAAAAAGAAAAAAAGAAAGGTAGCAAGGAAGCGAGGGGCGGGGAGGGAAGGGAAGGGAGGGAAGGAAGAAAAGGGAAGGAAGGAAGAAAGAAGAAGGAAGGAAGGAAGGAAGGAAGGAAGGAAGGAAGGAAGGAAGGAGGGAAGGAGGAAGGAAAATGAAGGTGCCCTATGAGGAAGAGGGGCACACAAGTTGATTGGGAGACTTATAAGAGAAGACCTTAAGCTGGTGCCGTGGCTCACACCTGTAATCCCAGCACTTTTGGAGGCCACGCAGGTGGTTCACTTGAGTCCAGGAGTTCAAGACCAGACTGGCCAACATGGTGAAACCCTGTCTCTATTAAAAACTACAAAAATTAGCCAGGCGTGATGGCAGTCCCAGCTACTCAGGAGGCTGGGACAGGAGAATCGCTTTAACCCAGGAGGCGGAGGTTGCAGTGAGCCAAGATGAGCCACTGCACTCCAGCCTGGGTGACCGAGTCCGACTCTCTCCACAACAACAACAAAAAAAAGAGAGAGAAGACCTTAAGAAGTGGCTGCATATGAACAAGAAAGATTTCCATAGCCTGAAAAAAGTCATTCCATGCAAAAGGCCAAGATCTCAAGAAGCAGGAGAAATGAAAGCCAAGGCAACAGCCCCAGAAAAATCCTGTAGCAGGAAATAAAATCAGTCATCCCACACGTTAGGCTTCAACTCTGGGACCCAGCCTCCACAGGGCCCTTTACCTGCACGTTCTCATTTGCAAACTAACTTCCCCTTTTGTTCCCTGAAGGCCTGGAGACTTCTCTGCACTGTTGGCTGATCAAGCCATTGTCTGCAGCAAAGTTGAATTTAAAAGAGCAGAGGCCCAGAGTGGTGGCAAGCTGTACTCCCACCACTTTTGGAGGCCTAAAGAGGAGGATTACCAGAGGCCAGGAGTTCCTGACCAGCCTAGGCAACACAGGAAGACCCCATCTCTTTAAAAAATATTAAAAATTAGCCAGGCATGACTGGGTGGAATGGCTCCCACCTGTAATCCCAGCACTTTGGTGGCAGGCCAAGGGGGGCGGATTGCTTTGAGCTCTGGAGTTGCAGACCAGCCTGGCCAACATGATGAAACCCCATCTCTACTAAAAATACAAAAACTAAGGCCAGGCTCGGTGTCTCATGCCTATAATCCCAGCACCTTGGGAGGCCAAGGCAGGTGGATCACCAGAGGTCGGGAGTTCGAGACCAGCCTGACCAACATGGAGAAACCCCGTCTCTACTAAAAATACAAAATTAGCTAGGCGGGGTGGCACATGCCTGTAATTGCAGCTACTGGGGAGGCTGAAGCAGAAGAATCGCTTGAACCCGGG
>NW_016109192.1:0-1748 GCF_001604975.1 Cebus imitator | reverse complement strand
TTTTTTTTGTTCCTCGAAGGCGCGCTGCGCGTGCGCACCCGCAGCGCCGCCCAGCGGGAGTTGTAGTTTCAGATGCGTTCCCTGTTAACGCGGCGGCGGGGGCTGGGGACTACAGCTCCCAGGAAGCACCGCGCCGGCGAGCCCCGAACCCGAGGACGAGGCGAGCGCGGCGCCCGGCCCTCTCCGGCAAGGGCTGTCAATGGAGGCGAGGGTGGTGGGAGCGAGAACATGGCTGCACCTGGGGCCTGCGCGGCCGACCGGGTGGGGGAGGGGAGCCGGGGTGCACTGACGGAAATCTGGACGGGTGGTGGCTCCGGTCTCGTTCCCGCCGCGCGCCAGCCGCCGTCCAAGTCCCCCACTTGCTCTTGCACCCCACATTCCTTGCAAATTGCGAAGCCGGGACGCTGCAAAGCCGGGGAGCCCCGGGCCGGCCCGTCGCCCTCCGTGCTCTGCCAACGGGAGTCCCTCCACCCTGCAGCATCCTCCGGGACACAAAGAACTCCTCTCTAGTGTTTTCCAAGCTGGCCTCCAAAGAGACCGTTGCCCCCAGGTTGGGACAGGCGAGTGGGGAGGGGACCTTGTGTTTTAATTGCTCCCTCGACCTCCGCCGCCGTCTCTCCCTCAGGATTTGGAAGGAAAGTTGCAAGGGAGTGGGAGCAGAAATCCTGACTCGTAGCTCCTGTTTTGTTCTGTCAGCCGCGATGCAATTTAACTCAAACTTCTCCCCCAGCCATTATTTTATGCTTCTCAACTGCGCTAGCCGGTGGGTTTTGAAAACGGTGAGACATTACGGTTCGCCTAAGTTAAACTCCAAAACTTTACAACCCCGAGGCCGGAGATTTTTAGATGTTTATGTAAAGCACGAGACTGAGTGATTTTATGATTCCCCCCACCCAGTACCACCCACTGGGGATTCGGGCCACGCCGGCCATCCTTCCCCCACCCGCCGCTTCTCGGTAGGTGGCGACCACGACGCTTTTTCCAGCCTCCAAGCCTTTGTCGCTCGCGAGAAAACTTTCCGAGCAGCCAGTCTTTTGATGTGGGTCCAAAAAAACCTTTCTTTTGAATCTGGGTTCTCCGATTGGCATTCCCCATCCTCTCTTGCACAGACCGCACCCAATAAAGCCTCTAGAAGCTTTATGTTGGATTTCTTTTAAAATACATGGAGAGCGCAAAGCTCACCGGAGAAGCAATGTGATTACAGAAGCCTGCATTTTTGCGATCTCCCCCAAAATATGTAGGATCCCTTCGGTCCTTGGCTTATATGATTTTGACTCTCCTTTGTCGATTGTCCCGAAAGCCATTCATTAAGTTTGCACAAGAGCAACTTTCTTTTTGCACTTGTATTTCATTGACATTTAGGAATATTTAATTAAAGTCTCTATTCCCAATACCACGTGCCACTGACATATATTTAGGAACAAATTTAACTCTTGAGAAGCCTATAACTCACTCTAGTACGAGCATACAGCCTACAAGATGCAGATTTCAGCTGCTGAGCACTTCAGTGAGTATGTTTTGTGGGGAGAGTGGCTTCTCCACCTGGAGGGGTCAGGAAGAAGATTCCCTGGGTATTGTGGAGTTGAATCATGGAGTAGAATTTGGGAGAGCATTACAAAGTGAGTCAGGATGGCAGAAGTTCATTTAGCCAAGATGGACCTTATCATCATTAAAACGTTTGGAAGGTAGTCCATTTCTTCTATGAATTTGTTCAGTGGTTCAGAGTGGATTTTTTTTTTTTTTTTTTT
>NW_016109191.1:2957-5373 GCF_001604975.1 Cebus imitator | reverse complement strand
TTTAGACAGAGTCTTCCTCTGTCGCCCAGGCTAGAGTGCAGTGGCGTGATCTTGGCTCACTGTAACCTCCACCTCCTGGGTTCAAGCAATTATCCTGCCTCAGCCTCCTGAGTAACTGGGATTACAGGTGCACGCCACCATGCCCGGCTAATGTTTTTGTATTTTTAGTAGAGACAGGTTTCACCATGTTGGCCAGGCTGGTCTCGAACGCCTGACTTTGTGATCTGCCCATCTCGGCCTCCCAAAGTGCTGGGATTACAGGCGTGAATCACCACACCTGGGTGAGAACTTGGATTCTTAAAAAGTCTCCAAATCAGTTTCTGAAGGAGGAATCTTTTTCAAGTCTAGTGCATTTACGGTATTAAAAATTCAATTTCTTCCTGGACTACAGAGGACAGCCATTTACAAAGTCTGATTTCCTCATTTTCCTATAATTTTAGGAACATTTGATTTGTATAAGTGCTTATTTATCTCTAGCAGCCAATAAGAACTGAGTTCCTTTCATTTAAGTGACTTCACAAAATAAGGAATGGACGCCCTCCAGAGATGGGAAAACATTACTCACTCACCCCAGGGGCCCAACTGAAGCCACAGAGGGAGCTTAATGCTTCATTTTCACACCATTAGCCACAGGGCAAGAGATTCGAGAGGCTCAGGCTAACATGCCTGACTCCTGCCGTTCTCTGCCAACATCCATTCACTCATTCCCAGAAGTCACCAAATAGTCACATCAGAAAGCCAAATTCCCAATAATCACTGCCACCACTATGGAATAGCTCAGCTAGAAACAAACCAAAACCCAGAATATAGCAATATAACAAGGGACAGACAGGGTGGCCTGGCTTTGGCTGGCTGTTTGCTTTAATTTGACTCACCTAAGGGGCAGAGTGACATTCAGTAAAAAGTTATTTTTCTTTTCTTTCTTTTTTTTTTTTTTGAGATGGAGTCTTGCTCTGTCACCAGGCTGGAGTGCAGTGGCGCCATCTTGGCTCACTGCAACCTCTGCCTCCCGAGTTCAAGCAGTTCTCCTGCCTCAGCCTCCCCAGTAGCTGGGAATACAGGTACACACCACCATGCCCAGCTAATTTTTGCATTTTTAGTAGAGGCGGGGTTTCACCATGTTGGCTAGGATGGTCTCGAATTCCTGACCTTGTGATCTACCCGCCTTGGCCTCCCAAAGTGCTGGGATTACAGGCGTGAGCCATCGTACCCTGCCAAAAGGTCTTTTTCTATTGATTGTTGCTGGAATGGCCCTCCTGAAGTGCTGCACTGCTCTGTGCTCCTGCTCAAGGACCCACAGTGGCTCCCTCCTTCCTGTCACCATGTGGATGCCACTGAGTATTTCCTCAGCTTCCATATCAAGCTGTCATCTGTCTGAATATGTATCGAGGCCATGGTGCTCATTGTGTGTCACGATCATTGCAAGCAAGGCCAGGAGTGGCATCTGCCCTCAGTCTGGGTCACTGGATAGATGTGAGGGGTTCTTAGCAATGTCAGCTCCCCAAGGGCAGAGGTTTTGTATGCCTTGTTCACTGTTAGAACTTGGCACAGTGCCTGGCACATGTAGAGACTCAGTCAATATAGGTCAGAAGAATGAATGAATGTACTCCCCAACCCTCAACTGAGTCATGTGGAAACTAAGGCACAGAGTGGTAAAGTGACTGGCTCAAGACCATGTGGGCAAGTCATGGGAGTAATGGGATTTTCCCAGGGTCCCCAGTTACTTACCCAGTGGGCACCCATTTCTTTTCACAGACCCTGGTATTTCCTGACAGCAGGAGACAAAGAGGTGCACCACTGGCCATGCACGGGGCTTATGCCTGTATTCCCAGCTACTTGGGAAGCTGAGACATGAGAATCGCTTGAACCCAGAGGGCCGAGGTTGCAGTGAGCCGAGATGATGCAACTACACTCTAGCCTGGGCAACAGAGCAAGACTCTGTCTCAAAAAAGAAATGCACCACCAAGACCCCCTTTCAAGGAAAGGCTCACTGCGCAGCTGCAGGGAGTGCAGTGGGCAGGCAGCCTCCGCTGTCAGCTCCATCAGGGTCCGCAGAGAGCCACTTCCCCAAACTCTTGCCCTCTCCCCCAAAACACTCTGCTGCACCATCCCTGCTCCAGAGCTCCCCGCTGGGCTGGCCAAGGCATTGTGTGGCTTGCATTGTACTCAGCTCTCCCCCTGCCCAATGCTGCTTCCTCCTCCTTCCCTTTACATCAACTGATAAACCTCCTGTGCCCCAAACTCCAGCTCAAATTCTGCTTCTAAAGAACCTGCCCTGAGGCCGGGCGCGGTGGCTCACGCTTGTAATCCCAGCACTTTGGGAGGCCGAGGCGGGTGGATCACGAGGTCAAGAGATCGAGACCATCCTGGTCAACATGGTGAAACCCCGTCTCTACTAAAAATACAAAAAATTAGC
>NW_016109191.1:0-1432 GCF_001604975.1 Cebus imitator | reverse complement strand
GAGACAGAGTCTCACTCTGTCGCCCAGGCTAGAGCGTAGTGATGTGATCTCTTCCAGCTGCCGGGTTCAAGCAATTCTCCTGCCTCAGCCTCCTGAGTAACTGGGACTACAGGCGTGTGCCACCATGCCCAGCTAATTTTTGTATTTTTAGTAGAGATGGGGTTTCACCATGTTGACCAGGCTAGTTTCAAACTCCTGACCTCATGATCCACCCACCTCAGCCTCCCAAAGTGCTGGGATTACAGGCATGAGCCACTGCGCCCAGTCAAAGCACATCTTTTCGATACAGATGAGGCTGTGAGGTAGAATTTGCCATCAGTGACTTTCCCTTTGAATAAGCACCTGAAAATGAACTTAGTGTAGTTATGTCAGGGTCTCATAGGGGTGTTCAACATTGTACCTTAGTCACTTATATTCACTGCAAGAGAGAACACCCAATGTCACCAAAGTATCCTTTCTTGGGTCCAGGGGTGAGAAAATGGGTAAACTATGCATCCACTTCCTTGCTTTTCCTCCATTGTCCACTAAACCTAATTGATAGGCCCATTTCAATTTTTAGTGTGTGCTGTGAAGACTGCTCAACTTGATCCAATCATATGCATGATTCAACTGGTTAGGATTCAACTGGCTGTCTTCTATTCCTTTAGCTAAAGATTTGGTCTCTGTATGGAATATAGGAATTCATTACTTATATTTTCAATGTTGATCATGCCCTTCATCAATAAAAAGGGTCTTCTTTGACTGCTTAGTGCTTTTTTTCCTTAATTTTATCTTGAATTTCTACTCCAACTGCTGTTTTCTCTGTCTCTTTACTTTTCTCATGCATTTTTACACATCATTTAAAAAATCTTTCTGAATCATATTGATTTAGACATCATTTTGTTGTTTTTTGGAATACTCATTCAGTCTGAGTGCCCTTGTCATCTTTTATTTTTCTGAGACAGGGTCTCACTCTGTCGCCCAGGCTGGAGTGCAGTAACACGATCTCAGCTCGCTGCAACCTCTGCCTCCCGGGTGCAAGCAATTCTCCTGCCTCAGCCTCTTGAGTAGCTGGGACCACCGGCACATGCCACCTCACCTGGCTAATTTTTGTATTTTTTTGGTACAGACGAGGTTTCACTGTGTTGGCCAGGCTGGTCTCAAACTCCTGGCCTCAAGTGATCCACCCACCTCAGCCTACCAAAGTGCTGGGATTACAGGTGTGAGCCACCGCACCTGGCCTACCCTTGTCATTTAATATATGGAATTCAGCTCATTAATATCTATTGTCAGAATTGAAATTCTGTCTTATGTTTTTTGGTATTTTTAATGTATCCTTGATGTTTTCTTAGCATCCTAACTTTCATTATGGAATAATCTCCCTTTTTTTTTTCAAGTGATTTGAAAGTTCTATCTCTGTTTTATTATTTTCATCTTCTTTCTTTCTTTCTTT
>NW_016109190.1:3796-5375 GCF_001604975.1 Cebus imitator | reverse complement strand
TAGAGACGGGGTTTCACCATGTTGACCAGGATGGTCTCGATCTCTTGACCTTGTGATCCACCCGCCTCGGCCTCCCAAAGTGCTGGGATTACAGGCTTGAGCCACCGCGCCCGGCCCTCGCCACAAGATTAAATGGACTCTGGGTGGGTCTCGCTCACCGTTCTGGTGTCCTACGGATTCTCTCAGTTCCAGCCTGGGAACTTCGTGGGCACTCAGAGGTCTAGCTACTCCCCTGCTCACCTGTGCACGCCCATCTCCCCCCACCCCATCCCTCCATCTCCTCCCCTGCGTCCTCATCTCGTGCCCCGTGCGCAAGCGCACCCGCGCCGTGGGAAGGTAAGCGAGTGCGCATGCTCCGGGCCCCGCCTCGCGTCGGTGTCCGCCCCTTTCCCCTCCGACAGGCGGCCTTGGGGTACTGCGCAGGTGCAGCAGCTGGGAGGCGGGTCCATCGCGGCTCACGAGCCCGCTATCGCGAGAGGCCGGTCCGCGATCTTGTGGCCGCCCCTCCCCTCCCCCGGCCTCTCGGACTCCGGCTTCGGCGCCAGCCTAGATCGGGCCTCGGCGGCGGCGACTCCATCGTCTCAGTCCCGACGCCCTTCGGCTATCCTCGGCCCCGTCCCGCAGCATCGCCCGTCCGATCCCCGCCCGCCCGATCCCGGCCCGCCCCCTATGGGCCCCGGCTAGAGGCACCGCCGCCGCCGGCCCGCGGAGCCCCGATGCTGGCCCGGAGGAAGCCGGTGCTGCCGGCGCTCACCATCAACCCTGCCATCGCCGAGGGCCCGTCCCCCACCAGCGAGGGCGCCTCCGAGTGAGTGGGCAGCGATCGGCCGGGGGATCGGGGTACACGGGGCAGGGGACCCTCGGGGGAGCACGGGGCTGGGGGTGCAGGAGGCAGGGGGTTCTTGGGATCGGCCAGGGGATCGGGGTGCACTGGGCAGGGGACACTCAGGGGTGCACGGGGCGAGGGTGCAGGGGGCAGGGGGTTCTTGGGATCGGCCGGGGGATCGGGGTGCACAAGGCACGGAGCCCTGGGGGAAGGACAGGGCGAGGGGTGCAGGGGCACGGGGCAGGGGGAGGATGGGGCGAGGGGTGCAGGGGGCGGGGGATTCTCGAGGGGAAGACAGGGCTAGGAGTGCAGGGACCCCTCGAAAGAGGATGGGGCGAGAGGTGCAAGGAGCCCTTGGAGGTGGACGGCCCGAGGGGTACACGGCGCAGGGGGTCCTCGGGGAGGACTGGGCGAAGGGTGCACGGGGCAGGGGGTTCTGGGCCGGTGATGGGACTTTGAGCCGTGAGATTGGGCGAGAGAAGGTCCTTGTGGTGGAAAAGATGCAGTGTGGGGCTCCTGATGAGTGAAATTGGGATGAGGGGAGTCCCTGAGTAGTGAAGTTGGGGTGAAGGATGGGATCAAGGGTCCCTGAGCAGTGCGATTGGGTGAGGGAGGTCCCTGCAGTGCAGATGGGGCGTAGAGCTTTTGAAAAGTGAGACTGGGGTGAGAGGAGTCCCTCAGGAGGAAAATCGGAGTGAGGGGTGTCCCTAAGAGGAGAGAACAGGATGAGGGTCCCTGAGCAGTGAGATCGGG
>NW_016109190.1:0-1087 GCF_001604975.1 Cebus imitator | reverse complement strand
AAAAAAAAAAAAAAAAAAAAAAAAAAAAAAAAAATTAGCTGGACATGGTGGTGCACGCTGTAATCCCAGCTACTCCTGTGAGTCCCCCTGCCCCTGTGAGTCCGTTCCCTGCTGCCTGGGCCTCCGGGAGTGAGGTGAGAATGGAATGAGATGGTGTTGTGCAGCCCAGGAAGCAGAGCCCAGGACCCTGCCTTCCAGCGAGCTCTCTGTGGGACCAGCTCTGGCTCTGTCACCTCGTTTCTGGCCTGTGGGCCCCATGGCTCACGATACTTCCAGCTATAGGTGAATAGTGGTCGAACATGGTGACTGGAAGTTTCCAGATGCAATCAGCAGTCCACCCCTTCTTCATTCCCTGCTTCAGTCCCCTCTGTGGCTGTCTGCCCTGGCTTTAGGTCCTTCCAGAATTGGGACCGCTAGAGATGGCCTGGTCTTCCAGAGAGATGTTTAGAGCTGCACTGCCTGGTTCAGTAGCCCACAGGCAGCACTAAAAATGAAAATGGCCCAAATCCACAAGAGCACAGGCGCCATGTTGCCATTGTAGATTTCAAAGGTATAAGAAATCTGCGAAGCATTCATTCATTTTTCATATTCGTTGTATGTTGAAAATGATAACATGTTTGATGGGTTACATCACGTGTGTTATTAAAATTAATTTCAGCCAGGCGCAGTGGCTCATGCCTGTAATCCCAACACTTTGGGAGGCCGAGGCGGGCAGATCGCTTGAGCCTGGGAGTTCAAGACCAGCCTGACCAACATGGCGAAACCTCGCCTCTACTAAAAATACAAAAATTAACCAGGTGGGGTGGCAGGCATTTGTAATTCCAGCTACTCGGGAGGCTGAGGCAGGAGAATCGCTTGAACCTGGGAGGCGGAAGTTGCAGTGAGCCGAGATCACACCCCCGTATTCCAGCCTGGGCGACGGAGTGAGACTCTGTTTCAAAAATAATAATTAGTTAATTAAAAATAGCCAGACATGGCCGGGCGCGGTGGCTCAAGCCTGTAATCCCAGCACTTTGGGAGGCCGAGGCGGGTGGATCACGAGGTCAAGAGATCGAGACCATCCTGGTCAACATGGTGAAACCCCGTC
>NW_016109189.1:4413-5379 GCF_001604975.1 Cebus imitator | reverse complement strand
GGCTGCCATCCCCCAGGACATGGGCAAGTGGGCAGAGAGCAGGGTGATGGTGTGAGAAGCCGTGGAGAGGCCGAGGCTGATTAGGACGCACGCAGAGGATGTACCATCACATCGTGGATGTCCTCTATTCTCTCCAAAGCCGTTTCTCGATTTTCTTTCACTTCAGCATGTTTATCATCTGCCAACAAGACACAGTGAGAGGCCTAAACATAGGGCCTCTGCCAGACTTCCCCCAGCACTCCATTATCACTACTGCAGGCAGGACGGCAACTTGCCCTGGTGGAGCAGGTGCCTCTGTGGGTGCTCGGTCAGGTTCGGGGCATCCTGGCTGCCCCCACACATCCAGTGAGTGTCCACAGGACAGCCATCCCACCAGGGCTGTGACAGGGCATGGGGTCCCAGGATTCCTGGAGGCCCAGGTGTCCTGGGGTGTGGAACGGTGGAGACAGCCCGGGGTGGGGGTGGGTGTGATGGAGGCCATGGGGTCCTGGGCAGGGCTGGGGAGGAGGGGGACATTTGATCTGGGTCTCGCTGGGGCCAAGAGAACACAGACACAGTTGTGCAGACGGTCAGTGAGGAGCTGTGGGTACCGTGGGGGACTAAGGAGTGGACTTCGGGGAACTAGGGCCGGAGGAGGGATGGCTGGGTGGGGCAGAGCAGGACTATGGAAACCACCCCGGCAGGAGGAGGCCTGGCCTGGGTGGGGGCCACAGGGACACTGAGAAGGGAGCAGTGCCAGGGGCTTGAAAGGGTTTGCCCTGCATGACAACCTGGGGCAGGGAGGCCAGGAGGATGATGGAGGCCTCGAGTCGGAGAGATTCCATCATGCACACCAGGACCTGAGGGCAAGCAGCACACTCAGGTTGGCATGGACCCTCCCACCACCGTGCCCGTGGCAGACAGGCATGCCCTGCACTGAGACTCGCACCTCCAATACCCTACCAGCTACCCTGGTGCCTCCATTTT
>NW_016109189.1:0-1803 GCF_001604975.1 Cebus imitator | reverse complement strand
GAAGGACGAGAAGGGAAAGTGCACAGCCCCCATGACCCGCCAGGAGAGCCCTTCACACCCACACATTTAATTTCCCAGCTTCCCAGGAAGCTGGCCAGTGGGACTGGGGCACAGGAGGCAGGACCCAGAGCCCCCAACGCCCCTGGGGTCCTCCACCTGGACCATCCAAAAGAAGGCGCCTGGTTCTGCAGCTCAGTGATGTGGCCGCCCCCGAATTCCCTGATTTCCTGGCAGCAGGCTGCAGCCAGAACTGCCTCTGAGCCTTGGAGCTGCAGCATGGCTCTGGGTGAGTGGCTGGAATGCAGGCATACAGGAAACCCACTATTTCTTTCGCTCCCATCTCCATCCAAAGAAGCCGACCAGAGCCCCTTCCTCTCTGGCTCCATGCTGGCCTCAGACAGCTCACCCTTCTCTCATCCAGCCCCTAGAGGAGAGGGTGCGCTGGTTATGAGAAACGAGGAGGGTGTGGAGGGTCCCAGGAGCGAGAGGGTTCTGAGGCCCGAGTGGAGGGTCAGGTCGGGGTTGGGGTCAGGTGTTAGCTGGGGGATCAGGTCTGATTTGGGGAGCAAGTCTGGGTTGGAGATCAGGTCTGGGTTGGGGTTGGGTTTCAGGTCTGTGTTGGGCATCAGGTCTGGCTGGGGAGTCAGGTCTGTGTTTGGGGTCAGGTCTGAGGCTTGGGGGTCAGGTTTGAATTAGGGGTCAGGTCTGGGTTGGAGAGCAGGTCTGGGTTGAGCGGCAGGTCTGGGTTGAGTGGCAGGTCTGGGTTGAGTGGCAGGTCTGGGTTGGGGAGCAGGTCTGGGTTGAGTGGCAGGTCTGGGTTGAGGGGTCAGGTCTGGGCTGGGGATTCAGGTCTGGGTTGAGTGGCAGGACTGGGCTGGGGGGTCAGGTGTGGGTTGGGGGGTCAGGTCTGGGTTGTGGGGTCATGTCTAGGTGGGGGATCAGGTCTAGGTTGGGGGCCAGGTCTGGGATTGGGGGTCAGGACTGGGTTTGGGGTCACGACTGGTGTCCGGTCTGGGTTGGGGTGTCATGTCTGGGCTGGGGGGCATCAGGTCTCAGTTGGGGATAAGGTCTAGGTTGAGGGGAAAGTTTCGGTTGGGGGGCAGGTCTGGGTTAATGAGGAGAGGTGGGTTCTGAAGGCAGAGGGGAGTGGACAGCTGTGGAGCTCCCAGAAGATGGGGGAAGGCAGGGAGAACAGTTCTGGGCTTTCGAGAGAGGGCGGGGAGTTAGGGGGTAGAGCTGCGCAGGTGGTCTTTGGGTTCCTGGGGTTCCTAGGAATTCTGGGGTCTAGAATTCGGAGGCCCAGGGCGGGGTTAGGCCTGGAGTTCGGGGGTGGGTGCGGGTCTGCGGTTCCGAGGTGGGGGTGTCATGCTCACTGGGGACTGGGTCAGTGGCTCCCATCGCGCCCCCGTCCGCACTGGTGCCGCCCAGCGTCCTGCGTTTGCTCAGAGCAACGTGCTGGGGCAGCCACGCGCATTGTGCACCCCCCGGGCGCAGGCGGCTGGCTCGGGGCGTGGGGGCTGCACGGACGGCGGGGGATGAGGGGGGCGCCGGGGCGCGGGGGCGGCGGCGCGCGAGGGCCTCGGGCCCTAACGGGCAGCAGTCGGCAGCGTTGGGGCCAGCCCGGGTTGGGGTCCGGGTCCAGGTCCCAGGCAGCTGTCGCGGGGAGCAGGCGCGGCTGCGGGGTCCGGGGCGCGGGACGGTGCGCGCCATGGTGCCTACCGGGGAGGGCCTCGGTGTAGCCCCAGGTCACACGCTGCGGCCCCGCTCCCTGCTGTGAGGGTCACACTCAATCCCCCACCAGAT
>NW_016109188.1:3009-5379 GCF_001604975.1 Cebus imitator | reverse complement strand
AAAAAAAAAAAAAAAAAAAAAAAAAAGAGGCAGTGCCTCATGATTCTGTTTCTTTAAGAACACTCCCTCATATCCTGACTTCCTAGCACAGGGCTAGGTGATCATTAAAAACTTGATTTCAAATGAAATTAATTACAGAATAAAGGAGAAAAATTTGCAATTTGAAAAACTGAGCTAGATCTGCAAGACATGGAATCGGGAACAAGAACAAAGTATGAAAAAACACTGCGGCCTAAGTGTGAGACCTGAAGGAAACAGAGGACTTATTAAATAACTAGCTTTGATGTTCTGCTTTATTTTTAATATGTTGCTTTTGGGGTTTGGATTACATTAACCAGAGATATGCTGCTGTAAACCCTGCCAGTCTCTTTCTTAAGACATTGAGAAGCAAGTGAAACTGAAGCAAAGGTAGGGTGAAGGAAGAGCTCTTATCTTTCCTCTTTAATACAGGAAGGCTATGGAGAGAAGGATGCTTTAAGAACTGGTTTAATAAATAAAGGGTATATAGAGGGCTGGCAGTAGAAAAATAGTATCAGTAGTATTAATGGTATAATTTAAATAAGTAAAAATAATAGTTTACATGTATTGCCAACATTATGCCAAAATACTTTCCATGCATTACTTTTTCATTTTCATAGCAATTCTATGAAGAAGTACCAACATTTTTCCTACTCTACAGATACAAATACTGAAGGACGGAGAGGTTAGGTAACTTACCAAGGCTACACAGCTAGTAATGTGATGAAAAGAACATTTGAACTCAGGCAGTCTGATTGGAGATGTGATGATTAGAGAAGGTGCAGAGGCAGAAGTGGGAGTACTTTAGGTGTTGAGACATTGATAAAATAATTATGTATGTATGAGTGGATGGGGAAATAGCAGCAAAAGAAAGATGTATCTAAGGCAAACCGTGTCACATATTCAGAAATCATGTAATAAGAATTTTTTGATTGTGACTTATTAAATGGTATAATAATGGCACACTTCAAATTTTCAATGTTGTCTCAAGTCTGATTATATCTATATCTTTACCTATATCCATATCTACCTATAACTAACAAATATAAGTGAAAAGGTTTTAGTTTGTCTTTGGTTATCCAAATTGGAAATGTGTAGAACAATCTTAATCTTGAAAGCATCATTTCTTGGGTATTATTTTTAAAATATCACATTAAGGCATTTTTATTAAAGGTAGAGGACTGGTTTTGTAAATTTTTCGGCAAGAATTAATCCAGTAACTTTGAGAAGAGTGGTTTTAATATTTGTCTAATATATAGAGAAGTTATGCCATAAGGAAAACACAAAAACAAAACCTAGAAAAACAACTTTTCTAACATAAGTAATTTTTTATTTTGTTCTTTTACAACATTCCTATTTAAATGCAGATTGTAATGTGCTACTAAATACAAGGTAGAGTTTTTGGCTGTTAAAATGCTAATGGTAAGGTTAACTTTAAGTCAGAAACGATTGTAGAAAAGGCACATAAGTAGGAAAATTTACTTCAGGGTCACTTAAGAAAGGCTGTGCTTAAGCTCTGACTTTGACAGGGAAAAATAAATTTCTAATCAGAAAAAAATATATAAAGAATGTACCGTGCAATTATACTTGTTTGTAGCAAGACTGCTGAGCATTACATTAAGGGACACATAATTTCATGTGCCTATTGCAAAAACTAACAATCTCAAGTAGACACATATATCTGGATAGCTTCACCTAGAACACAAATAGTGCTACTCCCATATTTAAGAGAGTAGGTGTAACAGTAACAAATATTTGCACAGTCTGACTTCCTACTATATGACAACCATTACTATAACAATCTCAATGCTGGTCTTGCTTTTCTTTCTCCAGCACCCACTTTCCCACACTCCATTTCTATTGTGTTCACTACTGTGGATATAGAGATTATGCCTCAGAGAAGGCAAGTGGGAACCTGAATCACCAGCAGTTTAGAAAACTTCCTTTAAGAAGAAAGTGGACTATGTCTTTGAAAATAGATGTTTTATTTTAAAGCAATGGAATGTAGTTACTTATTGTATTACTTATTCCCAAAGGTTTAAAGACATAACTCAAGATACTGGAAAAAAATCTAGGGACTCCATGTTTGGGTTCCCTTCCATGAACATTCCCTTCATGGAAGCCATCTTTCTCTCTCCTGGATTTCTGCTCTGGAGTCCCCTTCCACAGTCTCTCGTGGAAGCCTGTCTTCCCCTCCTAAACTCTATCTCGTCTATTCCCTTCCACTCAGTGTGGAAGCTGCTTTCCTCTCCTGTATTCCATCTTTCTGGATTCTCTCACTCATTGTGAGAGTTAGTTGTTTCTTTCTCTCTCCTTCTCAGGTTTCTCTGTCTCTCGCTAAATAAATCACTT
>NW_016109188.1:0-1329 GCF_001604975.1 Cebus imitator | reverse complement strand
AAAAAAAAAAGGAAAAAGAAAAAAGACCACCCTCCCCAATGTAGGTGACATCATCCAATCCATAAAGGGACCAAGTAGAACAAAAGAGCCAAGAATCACTTTATCTCAAGGTCAGCTAATTAACAATCTTAATTCCTCCCATTTCCATATAACATAACATACTCATATGCTCCAGTGATTAGAATGTGAATATTTTAGAGGGAGCATTATCATGTTTTCCATAGCAAAAACAAGAATCTGTATTACTGACATTAACACAATGTTTTGAAATTATAATGAATTTGATATTTTATAAAAACAATATGTTCCTATGACCAAAATTCACAAAATATAGAAAAGCACAAAAAGATAAATTGGCTGAATAGGATTCCATTGTGTGTGTGCACATATATATATTCTATTGTGTGTATACAATGTTTTATATATATATAAAACATTTTTCTTATCCATTCATCTGCATTGGACACGTGGGTTGATTCTATATCTTGGCTATTGTAAATAATGCTATAATAAATATTAGAGTCAGATATTTCTTCTTTTTTGGTGTAGGCATTTGTAACTATGAACTTCCCTCTTAGAACTGCTTTTGTTGTGTCCCGCAGGTTTTTGTATGACGTGTTTTTCTATTCTCATTTGCCCCAATGAATTTTTAAGTTTCCCTTTTAATTTCTTCATTGAACCACTGGTTACTTAGGACTATGTTGTTTAATTTCCATGTATTTGCAACATTGTCAAAGTTTTTCTTGTTATTGATTTCAGTTTTATAGCATTTTGATAAGAAAAGATACCTGATATGCTTTTTTTCTTCCTGTGTTAATATTTGTTTCATGGCCTAGCATGTGATCTATCCTGGAGAATGTTCGATGTACAGTTGAGAAGAATGTGTATTCTGCAGTTACTGGTTGGAATGTTCTGTAAATGTTTGTTAGATACATTTAGTCTATGATGCAGTTTAAGTTCAATGTTTCTTCGTTGACTCTCTTTCCATTGTTGAAAGTGGGGTATTGAAGGCCCCTACTATTATTGCATTGCAGTTTATCTTTCCCTTTACATCTAATAATATTTTCTTTACATATTCAGGTGCTCTGATATAATCTTTTGGTCTATTTTTACTGTTTTTGACTTACAGTCTATTTTGTCTAAGTATAGCTATTCCTGCTTAATTTTGGTCTCCATTTGCATGGAATATTATTTTCCATTCCTTCACTTTCAGTCTATGTTTGTCTTATATATTGAGCTGAGCCTTTTGCAGGCAGCACATAGTTTGGTTTTGTGGTTTTCTTTTCTTTTTCTTTCTTTTTTTTTTTTTTGAGATGGAGTTTCACTCTT
>NW_016109187.1:0-5380 GCF_001604975.1 Cebus imitator | reverse complement strand
AATAAATTGATTCCAGACAGCATTGGAAAAGACATAGAAAAGGCTTGCCAATCTATTTATCCTCTCCATGATGTCTTCATTAGAAAAGTAAAAATGCTGAAGAAGCCCAAGTTTGAATTGGGAAAACTCATGGAGCTTCATGGTGAAGGCAGTGGTTCTGGAAACGCCACTGGGGATGAGACAGGTGCTAAAGTTGAACGAGCTGATGGATATGAACCACCAGTCCAATAATCTATTTAAAGTTCAGACTTATAATAGTGGCAAATAAAAAGTCTTATTTGTGAAAAAAAAAAAGAAAAAGAAAAAGAAACAAACAAAAAACAAAACATTATCTGAATGTGGTGGCACACGCCAGCTATAGCCCCAGCTATTTGGGAGGCTGAGGTGGGAGGATTGCCTGAGTCCGGGAGGTCAAGCCTGCAGGGAACCATGATTATGCCACTGTACTCCAGCCTGGGCCACACGGGGAAACTGTGTTCAAAAGCAAAAAACAGTGTGTTGGACCTTGCTAGACTCTGATATAATTAAGATGCCATTATGAGCAGAACTGTGCCCCCTTCCGAAATTCATTTTTATTTATTTTTATCATATGTATATAATTTTTTTTTGAGACAGAGTCTTGCTCAGCTGCCCAGGCTACAGTGCAGTGGCATGATCTCAGCTCACTGCAACCAGTGTCTCCCAGGTTCAATGATTTCTCATGGCTCCGCCTTCTAAGTAGCTGGGATTACAGGCACTTGTCATCATGCCCGGCTACTTTTTGTATTTTAATAAAGATGGGGTTTCACCATGTTGGCCAGGCTGGCCTCGAACTCCTGACCTCAGGTGATGTGCCTGCCTCAGCCTCCCAGAGTGCTAGGATTACAGGCATGAGCCACCACACCAGGCCTTTTATTTATTTTTTATTTTATTTATTTTTTTAAAAGACAGGGTTTCACCATGTTGGTCAGGCTAGTCTTGAACTCCCAACCTCAGGTAATCCGCCCGCCTTGGCCTCCAAAGTGCTTGGATTACAGGCGTGAGCCACCACGCTCAGCCCTATTTATTTATTTAGAGACAGAGTCTCACTCTTGTCACCCAGGCTGGAGTGCAATGGCGCATTCTCAGCTCACTGCAACCTCCGCCTCCCACGTTCAAGCTTTTCTCCTGCCTCAGGCTCCTCAGTAGCTGAGATTACAGGTGCCTGCCACCACACCTGGCTAATTTTTGTACTTTTAGTAGAGACGGAGGTTCACCATGTTGGTCAGGCTTGTCTCGGACTCCTGACTTCAGGTGATCCACCTGCCTTGGCCTCCCACAGTGCTGGGATTACAGGAGTGAGCAACCGGGCCTGGCCGGTCTTACATATTTTTTTGAGACAAGCTCTGTCTCTCCAGCTGGAGTGCAGTAGCATGATCATGATTCACTGCAGCCTGGACCTCCAGGGCTCGGGGATCCTCCCACTTCAGCCTCCCAACTAGCTGGGATTACAGGGGTGCGCCGCCACGTCCAGCTAATTTTTGTTTTGTTTTTGAGACAGAATCTCTCTGTCACCCAAGCTGGAATGCAGTGGCATGATCTCAGCTCACTGCAACCTCCACTTTACAGGTTCAAGTGATTCTTGTGCCTCAGCTTCCCAAGTAGCTAGGACTACAGGTGTGAGCCACCACGTCCTGATAATTTTTGGTTTGTTTTTTTTTTTTTGAGATGGAGTCTTGCTGTGTCTCTCCCAGGCTGGATTGCAGTGGCTCAATCTCGGCTCACTGCAACCCTGCCTCCTGGATTCAAGTGATTCTCCTGCCTCAGCCTCCCAAGTAGCTGGGATTACAGGCTCCTGCCACCATACCCAGCTAATTTCTTGTATTTTTAGTCGAGATGGGGTTTCAACATGTTGGTCAGGCTGGTCTGGAATTCCTGACCTCAGGTGATCCGCCTGCCTCAGACTCCCAAAGTGTTGGTATTATGGGTGTGAGCTACTGTACCTAGCCTAATTTTTGTATTTTTTTTTTTAGTAGAGATGGGGGTTTCACCATGTTACCCACACTGGTCTCAAACTCCTGGACTCAAGTGATCTGCCCGATTCAGCCTCCCAAAGCGCTGGGATTACAGGCATGAGCCAGCACTGCATGGCCCCAAAATTCATATTTTTGTTTGTTTGTTTTTTTGAGACAGGGTCCTACTCTGTCACCCAGGCTGGAGTGCAGTGGCGTGATCTCAGCTCACTGGAACCTCTGCCTCCCGCGTTCAAGCGATTCTACTATCTCAGCCTCTGGAGTAGCTGGGACTACAGGCACATGCCGCCATGCCCAGCTAATTTTTGTATTTTTAGTAGAGATGGGGTTTCACCATGTTGGCCAGGCTGGTCTTGACTCTTGACCTCAGATGATTCAATCCCCTTGGCCTCCCAAAGTGCTGGGATTACAGGTATAAGCCACTGCACCTGGCTCAAAATTAGTACTTTGAAGTCCTAACTCCCAGTACCTCTGAATGTGACTATATTTGAATAGGGTACTTAAAGAAGTAATTAAGTTAAAAGGAGGTTGTTAGTTTGGGCCGTAATCCAATCTGATTGGTATCCTTATGAGAAGATTAGGACACACAGAGATGTGTGCACACATAGAGATAAAGACCATGTGGGCTGGGTGTGGTGGCTCATGCCTGTAATCCCAGAACTTTAGGAGGCTGAAGTGGCAGATCATGAGGTCAGGAGTTTGAGACCAGCCTGACCAACATGGTGAAACCACGTCTCTACAAAAAATCCAAACATTCGCTGGATGTGGTGGCGGATGCCTGTAATCCCAGCTACTCAGGAGGCTGAGGCAGGAGAATTGCCTGAACCTGGGAGGTGGAGGTTACAATCAATGAGCCGAGATCATGCCACTGCACTCCAGCCTGGGCCACAGAGCAAGATGCCATCTCAAAAAAAAAAAAAAAAAAATTAAAAAAAAAAAAAAAAAAAAACTCCCCATGGGGAAATAGGGATGATAATGCCTATGGCATGGAGTGGTTGTGAATATTAGGTGGGAAGTGCTATGTGGCTATCAGCACATCTCTTATCTCAGGTCGGGTTTATCCCTTCCACCTCTGCACCCACCAAGGACACCTGCCATCTCCTTATTGCTGAAGCCAACAGCCCTTCCCAAGTCCTAACCTTACCTGGCATCTCTCATTCTAGACCCTCCTTCGTTGCTGTCTGTGATCTGACACTCAAGAGATTCTGGGCCGAGCGCAGCGGCTCATGACTATAATGCCAGCACTTTGGGAGACCAAAGCGGGATCACTTGAGTCCAGGAATTCGCGACTAGCCAGGGTTTAGAGATAGCGAAACCCGTCTCTACAAAAAATTAGCCGGGCTTGGTGGCACATGCCTCTGTCCCAGCTACTTGGAGGCTGACGTGGGAGGATTGCTTGAGCCAGGAGGTCCAGGCTGCAGGGACCTGTGATTGCACCGCTGTACTCCAGCCTGGGTGACAGAGCAAGACTCCATCTAAACAAACAAACAAACAACAACAACAAAAGACAGAACAGGAAGACAAGAGAATAAGCTCACAGCCCCAGCGGGAGTGGGCCCACCCGGCCGGTTGAGAAAGGCATAGGAAGAGGGCAAGAAAGCCCAGATGGGATTTTATTTTGTGCTTGACTGCTGGCCCCTGGCAGGGATGAGAGGTAACACAGCCATGAATCAGGCAGCCCGGGCTCAACCTTAAATCCCAGTCTGGGAAGAGAAGGGAACCCAGTGTTAGGCTCAGCTCCTGTGTGCTTGGCAGCAGCTCCTCAACTTTGGGGAGGAGGCTCTAGAGAACCAGGCCTAGAGGGCAAATCAGCTTTCTCTCCCGAGGAGCCTGTCCTGGCCCCCTCGTCCCCACTTTCCACACTCACTCCTTGGCTATATTGTTAGACTCCACTCTGAACTCACCAAGTTCAAAACTTAGGGCAGCTTGGGAACTTGTCAAATTGGGGAAGGGGCAAGTAGACCTTACTCCTCCACACACGTTGCAAAGCCTTTGGGGGTCTGGCACCTGGACTGTTCCAGCCACCCTTCCCCCTTTTCTCCAGCTACTCTGAACTTTCAGTTCTTTCAAGAACCAACAGCTCTCACTCCAGGCCTCAAGGGGCACAGGGTTCCTCTTCTGCAACACTTTCTCGTGTCCATCCTGTTCCTCGCGAACTCTTCCTCAGCTCTCAGGTTTCAACTTAGAAATCTCAGCTTACTTGCGTTCCTCAAACTGAGTGTGATCCCACCTCTGGGCTCCCATAGGCCACCCCTACACCCTGTCCGTCTTCACCACTGTAGCACTAATTACAGGCCAGTTCGGTAGTCCTACCTACAGGTCACTCCAGGGGGCAGCAAAGGACCTGACACCTAGAGGCTGCTCAGGAAAACGTCTGTTGGAAAGGTTAACAACTGGCTGGGCACAATGGCTCACACCTGTAATCCCAGCACTTTGGGAGGCTGAGACCAGTGGATCACTTGAAGTCAGCAGTTCGAGACCAGCCTGGCCAACACAGCGAAAACCTGTCTTTACTAAAAATATAAAAATTAGGCCGGGCGTGGTGGCTCATGCCTGTAATCCAAGCACTTTGGAGGCCAAGGCGGGCAGATCACCTGAGGTCGGGAGTTCAAGACCAGCCTGACCAACATAGTGAAACCCTGTCTTTAAAAAGAAAAAGAAAAAAAAAAAAATTAGCCGGGCTTGGTGGCAGGAGTCTTTAATCCCACCTACTCGGGAGCCTGAGGCAGGAGAATCACTTGAACCCGGAAGGTGGAGGTTGCAGTGAGCCAAGATCGCTGCCACTACACTCCAGCCTGGGCGACAGAGCGAGACTCTGTCTCAAAAGAGAAAAAATGAACATCTGATTCCATGGCTAATCTCCAGCGCCCACGTCCTGCTCTACGGCTCCATGAGCTTCCTTCCAGCCAATGCTGCTGAAGGAGGGGATGCCTTGATAAGCTGCTATAGTGGATCTTTGCTGAGCCTGGCTTGAGCCTGCCCATCCCCTCTGCCAAAACAGTGTGTTGGGCTGTGCTTGGTGGCTCACACTATAATCCCAGCACTTTGCGAGTCTGAGGTGGGTGGATTGCTTGAGGCTGGGAGTTCAAGAGCAGCCTGGGTAAACATGGTAAAACTCTGTCTCTACAAAAAAACACAAAAAAGGGCCAGGCGCTGTGGCTCACATCTGTAATCCCAGCTCCCAGCACTTTGGGAGGCCGAAGCAGATGGATCACTTGAGGTCAGGAGTTCAAGATCAGCCTGGTCAAAAAATGGCAGACAATGATTGAAGCTCATGTTGATGTCAAGACTACCGATGGTTACTTGCTTTGTCTGTTCTGTGTTGGTTTTACTAAAAAACGCAACAATCAGATACGGAAGACTCTTTTTTTTTTTTTTTTTGAGACGGA
>NW_016109186.1:3312-5382 GCF_001604975.1 Cebus imitator | reverse complement strand
GAAAGAAAAAGCAGAAAATGTTTTATTATCAGCCCACTGAAAAGCAATAGCATCAGTCAACCCGTAATTGGGTATGACAAGACCAAATAAGATGGTTCATTTGAAACAAAGAAGCCTAAAAGAAAAGCACCCATAGTTAATTGAGAGAAAAACAGTACACAGGCCTACATTTCTAATCACTACAAAAATCCATCATCACACATTTGCTAAAAGTAACAGAGGCCTACCCTAAACCTATGCTAAGAGCACTTTCAGCAGCAGCTCCTCAAAATTAGATACCTATCAAAGACTTTTTTGATATACTTAAATTACTAAGCCTTCTACATTCTAGGCACCCTACAAAATGCTAAAGAGAAAACAATGAATATGAGTCCTCAAGGAGGTTAATCAGGAGTAGAAAGACATATGTACAATTATCAATAATAAGATAACTGCTCTCATGAAGTCTGACTGACAACGAAAAACAGAAGGAAACTTTGGCTTTAAAAAAGTCTTATTGGGGTGGTATTTTAGGGTAAGTAGGTTTTGGAAGGCAAAAAAAAAAAAGGTAAGGGCTTATTCCAGACAGATGGAATGACAAAGCAAGCAATATTGTATTGCTGAAGGTTTGAGAGAGAGTGAAAATCTGAGGTATGTGTAGGAATGCAAGTGTGTATCTGTGACTTGACAGAAAACAGGTCGGGAAAGGCAGGTCAGAACAATAGTATAAAAGTTTTGACTTTATTCAACAGGCAGTAGAGAACCTAACAGAGAATGACATAAGATCATATTTTAAAAATTAAATCCAGTGGCATGGCACCATTAGGGTTGAATAGAGAAGCTGGGAGAGCCTGAAGGCAGAAAAATAAGTGTAAATAAGTAAACTTTTATTCTATTTTATTTAAAGACAGGGTCTTACTCTGAAATGCAGAGGCAAAGTCAAGGTTTACTGCAGCCTTGATCTCCCAGGCTTAAGGGATCCTCCCACCTCACCATCCAGAGTAGTCAGGACTACCGCACCACTACCCCAGGCTAATTTTTTTTTTTTTTTGAGACTGAGTTTTGCTCTGTTGCCTAGGCTGGAGTGCAGTGGCATGATCTCAGCTCACTGCAACCTCCACCTCCTGGGTTCAAGTGATTCTCCTGCCTCAGCCCAAGTAGCTGGGATTATAGGTACATACCTCCACACCCGGCTAATTTTTTGTATTTTAGTACAGACGAAGTTTCACCATGTTGCCTAGACTGGTCTCAAACTCCTGAGATCAGGCAATCCACCCATCTCAGCCTCCCAAAATGCTAAGAGTACAGGCATGGGCCAATGCACCTGGCCTAATTTTGCAAGTTTTCTGTAGAAACAAGATCTCACTATGTTGCCCAGACTGGTCTCTAACTCCTGGGCTCAAGCAATCCTCCTGCCTCAGCCGCCCAAAATGCTGGGATTACAGGCTTAAGCCACTGAAAGCAACCAGGAAACATTTAATACACATAGTCCATCTGGACTGGGCGCAGTGGTTCACGCCTGTAATCCCAGCACTCTGGGTGGCTAAGGAGCATGGATCACTTGAGCCTAGGAGTTTGAGACCAGCCTGGGCAACATGGCAAAAACCTATCCCTACAAAAAGTAAAAAAAAAAAAAAAAAATCAGCAAGGCATGCCTATCCAGCTACTTGGGAGGCTGAGGTGAGGATCACTTAAGCTCGGCAGGTTGAGGCTGTGGTGAGCTGTGATCACACCACTGCACTCCAGCCTGGGTGACAGAGTAATATCCTGTTTCAAATAAATAAATAAATAGTCCCTCTAAGATATAAAAACCTGACCTACGGTATTAACGAAAGGAATAAAAAAGAGAAAAACAAACATTCCAGAGACAAGTGGAGGATGAACAGTAAACCAATGACAATATTTTATAAAGGATAGTAACAGAGGTTGAAGAATAATCAGAAAGGAGCGGTATCAGAGCAATCAAAGGAGGAGAGTTTTTTTTTTTTTTTTTTTGAGACGGAGTTTCGCTCTTGTTACCCAGGCTGGAGTGCAATGGCGCGATCTCGGCTCACTGCAACCTCCGCGTCCTGGGTTCAGGCAATTCTCCTG
>NW_016109186.1:0-1157 GCF_001604975.1 Cebus imitator | reverse complement strand
AAAAAAAAAAAAAAAAAAAGCAAAAAGTATTTTATTTTTAAATTCAAGAGATACTATTTTTAACAGTAAAAACAAAATATGAAGGGGAAAGATATACACTAACTTCACATAGCAGATACTCCTAGAAAGAAAGAAAAAAAAAATGGAATAAGAAAAATTTTATCCAGTGAGCTTTTCCTCTATTTTTACTTTATTTGGGTGGAGGCAGTTTAGCCCAAATACAGTATGATGAGAAGATTATAATTTGTTAAACATGGACCACAGATATAAAGATGTTCATGTATTACTTTTAAAGCTTCTAAGTATAAAGTATTTCATAGTTTTAAAAAAATTTTCAAAAATGTAGGGAGCAAGCAGCAGATATGAGAGTGTAACTCTTCCCACCATAACCACCAATATTTTAGAGGCAGAGACCTGATTGCAAATCTCTGTTCCACCACAAATTTATTGACACAAAGTTACTTAATTTCCTCACAGCTGCAACTTTTGGATCTGTGAAACAAGAATAATATCAATCTCATAAAGCTGTCATATTAAAAAAAAATGTCAGAAAGGGAGGGTGCAGCAGCTCATGCCTGTAATCCCAGGACTTTGGAGGCTGAGGCAGGAGGACTGCTTGAGTCTAGGAGTCTGACACCAGCTTGGGCAACACAGTGAAACCTCCAACTCCACAAAAAATTCAAAAAAGAAAATTTAGCCAGGTGTGGTGGCCACCAGGAAGGCTAAGGCAGGAAGATCACTTGAGCTCAGGAGTTTGAGGTTACAGTGAGCTGTAAGGTCTTGTTCTGTTGCCACTGCACTCCAGCCTGAGCAACAGAGCAAGACCTTGTGTCTGTCTGTCTGTCAATCAATCAATAAAATGTCAGACATTCAACAGTTACTCTAAATTTGCAGTAAAAGCAAATAACTAAAGGGAGAAGAAAGGAAAAAAGGGTTTTGCAGTGGTGTTTACAATTAATTGATTACAATCAATTACAGATTTTTTCCCTCTCCATTTCCACTGCTTCACTTGACCAGCCTTAAAAAAATTAAAAAAAGGGCCGGGCGCGGTGGCTCAAGCCTGTAATCCCAGCACTTTGGGAGGCCGAGGCGGGTGGATCACGAGGTCAAGAGATCGAGACCATCCTGGTCAACATGGTGAAACCCCATCTGTACTA
>NW_016109185.1:4210-5384 GCF_001604975.1 Cebus imitator | reverse complement strand
ATCTCAGCTCACTGCAACCTCTGCCTCCCGGGTTCAAGCAATTCTCCTACCTCTGCCTCTTCAGTAGCTGGGATTGCAGGTGCCCGCCACCATACCCAGCTAATTTTTATATTTATTAGTAGAGACACGGTTTCACCACGTTGGCCAGGCTGGTCTTGAACTCCTGACCTCAAGTGGTCCACCCACCTCAGCCTCCCAAAGTGCTGGATTACAGGCATGAACCTCCATGCCGGCCAGGTCTTTTTTTAAATAAATGCCCAAGCAAATGAATTTGGGGTAAAGTAGTGGCATGGCCAAGAGCTGCCAGGAGGGGCAGGGTGGCTGAGGTCCACTGGGAGCCGCTGTGGGCGATGACCAGGTGACACTGGGAAGGTCGTCTTGAGACATGTCATTGTCATTGTCAGATGAGAATTATTCTCAGGTCTTGGGTGGGAGGGACAGCCCACCAGGACTGGATGAGGCTCCCCCCAACAACACACACATGCGGGGACCACGAGAGGCACCTCCTGAGTTGATAAGGGGGCTCCTGCATCGTGCTGTGCCTGGGAGGTGCCACGTCATTTGCATGTGGCCCTCCTGCTCCTCCCGGCCACGCTGGACTGGGCCTCAGGACTGTGGGGAGATAAGGGCCTTGCCCAGGACTTCGATGGGGTATCCCCTCAACCCCCTGTGGCTGACAGAGTGGCCTCACATCTTGTGGACACAGAAACCCCCTAGAGCCAGGGAAAGAAAGGGCCAGACCCAGAGCCAGGGAAGGGAGGTGCAGCTCCAGCCCAGGTGTCCAGACCTTGAAGGGCAGAGCTCAGCTGCTTGGTATTTAAAGTTTTTATTATGGATAACGTCTTGTGCACACCCTGCCTGGCTCCTGGCAGCCTGGACCCCAGCTGGTACCTGTGACTCCTCAGCAAGCCCCTTGGTGGAGGAGGTGAGAGGTCCTCGCGCGAATCACCCACCAGACTGAAGAAAACGTCAGCACAGGAGTCACTTCTTGATTTTGCCTACTGCAGACAGGATTGTGGTTTTTCTGGCCATCTCCATTTTTTAAGAGCGTTCGTGCTTCTAAGAGCAACGTTAGAAGAAGCCCACACCTCGCAGGCCTAGCTCTGCCTCTGCGTGTTTCCTCGGGGCTCCGTGTCTGAGTGGGGTGCGGGGCTCATCTGCCTCCCAGGCCTCG
>NW_016109185.1:0-775 GCF_001604975.1 Cebus imitator | reverse complement strand
AGTGGAGTCCCTGGGAGGGGCGGGACTGACAGTCTCTGAGGCATCAGGGTGGGGCTGGTGGCAGTGGAGTCCCTAAGGGAGTGGTGGGGGGGTGGGGCTGGTGACAGTTGACTCTCTGCAGGGCCAGGGTGGGGGTGGTGGAGGCTGAAGTCCCCAAGGGGCTGGGCTGTCAGGTGAGTCACTGGAAACTTGGTACACAGCCCCCCCAACTGGGGCCTTCCCCTTGGGGTGCCAGGTCTGCCATCCTGAGCTCCCTCCACCCACCCCGTACCCTCCCTGAGAACAGGACTCAGGCCAGTTCACACAGTATGGCAGGTGAGGGCTCTGAGTGGAACGCGGGAGGAGAGTTGGAGGCCTGCTGCACCCATGGGTGTTGAGGCGGCGGGGAAGGTGAGGAGGAGCCGAGGTGGGTGCTGGGAGGTGTGGGGCCAGCTCTGCGTGTCGGGCTGATGGTCTTAGCTGAGGTTACCGAGCCCTCAGGAGGGTGCTGTGGGAAAAGAAGAGGCAGAGGAGGTGTCTCTGGACCACTTGGGGGACTGGGAGAGAATCCTACACCAACTGGGAACATCTGGGCAGAGCCGGGGATGAGCCCAGGTTGACAGGGACAGGTGGGGGGTCCAACATGGAGGCCGGGGGATGAACCTCCCAGAAATGATGGGCAGGACGAGGGGACGAGGGGCCACGGGGGATCACAGAACAAGGGGTGCACCTCGGTGGTTCGGGGGATCACAGAACGAGGGGTGCACCTCGGTGGTTCGGGGGATCACAGAACGAG
>NW_016109184.1:4276-5394 GCF_001604975.1 Cebus imitator | reverse complement strand
CTAATTTTTGTATTTTCAGTACAGATGGGGTTTCACCATGTTGGCCAGGATGGTCTCAATCTCTTGACCTCATGATCTGCCCGCCTTGGCCTCCCAAAGTGCTGGGATTACAGGGGTGAGCCACTGTGCCCAGCCCCTTTATTTTATTTTTATATGAATAAGTTCTTTAGTGGTAATTTCTGGGATTTCAGTGTATCCATCACTGGAGCAGTGGACACTGTACCCATTGTGTAGTCTTTCATTCCTCACCACCCCCCACTCTTTCCCCCAAGTCCTCAATGTCCAATGTATCATTCTTATGCCTTTGCATACTCATAGCTTAGTTCCCACTTATGAATGAGAACATACGATGTTTGGTTTTCCACTCCTGAATTGCCTCACTTAGAATAATGGTCTCCAATTCCATCCAGATTACTGCAAATGCCATTGTTTCATTCCTTTTTATGGCTGAGTAATATTCCATGGTTTACACACACACACACACACACACACACACACACACACACACACACACATATATTACAATTTACTTATCCACTCGTTGATTGATGGGCATTTGGGCTAGTTCTATATTTTTTGCAGTCGTGAATTGTGCTGCTATATGCATGCATGCTATATACATGTCAAGTATGTTTTTTGAATAATGACTTCTTTTCTTCTGGGTAGATACCCAGTAGTGAAATTGCTGGATCAAATGGTAGTTCTGCTTTTAGCTCTTTAAGGAATCTCCACACTATTTTCTATAGTGATTGTACTAGTTTATATTCCCACCAGTAGTGTGAAAGTGTTCTCTTTTCACCACCTCCATGCCAACATCTATTATTATTTGATTACAAGAATTACAGCCATTCTTGCAGGAGCAAGGAGATATTACATTGTGGTTTTGATTTGCATTTCTCTGCTCATTAGTGACGTTGAGCATTTTTTCATACATTTGTTGGCCATTTGTGTATCTTCTTTTGAGAATTGTCTATTCATGTCCTTAGCCCACTTTTTGATGGGATTGTTTTTTTTTTTTTCTTGAATTTATTTGAGTTCCTTGTACATTCTGGATATTGGTCCTTTGTCAAATGTATAGGTTGTGAAGATTTTCTCCCACTCTGTGGGTTGTCTGTTTA
>NW_016109184.1:0-1356 GCF_001604975.1 Cebus imitator | reverse complement strand
CTGCAAATCAAGGAATTTTTTTCTTTTTTTCTTTTTTTTTTGAGATGAAGTCTCCCTCTTATTGCCCAGGCTGGAGTGCAATGGAGCAGTCTCAGCTCATCACAACCTCTGCCTCCCAGGTTCAAGTGATTCTCCTGTCTCAGCCTCCCGAGTAGCTGGGATTACAGGTAACTGCTACCACGCCTGGCTAATTTTTTATATTTTTAGTAGAGATGGGGTTTCACTATGTTGATCAGGCTAGTCTCGAACTCCTGACCTCATGTGATCCACCCGCCTCTGCCTCCCAAAGTGCTAGGATTACAGGCATGAGCCACCGCGTCCGGCCGGAATTGTTCATTCTTACTGGAACGGCTCTCTGGCTTACTTTTCTTGTAAGTCATTATATTCAAGTGGACACTCAAGTGTTACCCCATCTACAACCCTTAATGAGTCATTCAGCGCTTCATAAACTGAAGAGTGCTGGTCACACAAGAGGTATCATTATAAAGCCCAAACAATTGGAAATTGTTTCCAAATTATACCTATACTTGTAAGTTCTTTGAAAACAAATTGTTCAAAATAGTATTTGAGACTTTTTAATTATTCAAAAAATTACATTAAAATGATTTTTATGGGTGCAGCTTTAATTTATTTGGGTACCGAACACAGAACAATGATCTGAGACTCCCATTTACAAGGCCTGACTTCATATTTAATAACACACACAAAAAATGGAGCTTAATGACTGGAGAATACATATGCCATTTTATTACGGACTGAAGACTTAGAAAAGAGGAAAGTGTTATCTGTAAAATAAGACCTTGCAAATGATCTCCTGATACATTTAGAACAGATATAACAGGTTGCATTTTCATTCATTGAATCCTCGAGTTAGAATTGGGTTGGCTTCATTACAGTTCAAACCTCTCATCTTCCAAATGAGGAAGCAGTGAGGTAAGCAACTCCTCTGGCTTGTTATGAGGCAGAATCACTGAGTGGTTTCGATCATTAGCAACAGGATTCTAGAGGCAGATGGTTTTGAGTTGGGGGTCTGGTTGTCTTACCTTTTAGCTGCATCACCACAGTCAGGATGCCCTGTATGAACCTGGGCATCTTACTAACTTTCTCCGAACCTGCATTTTCTTTTTTTTTTTTTAATTGCATTTTAGGTTTTGGGGTACATGTGAAGAACATGCAAGATTGTTGCATAGGCACACACGTCTCAGTGTGATTTGCTGCCTTCCTCTCCATCACCTATATCTGGCATTTCTCCCCATGCTATCTCTCCCCAGCTCCCCACCCCCCCCCGTCCCCCCCCCGTTTTCCCCCCACCGACCCCCGTGTGTAGTGCTCCCCTCCCTGTGTCCATGTGTTCTC
>NW_016109183.1:3281-5398 GCF_001604975.1 Cebus imitator | reverse complement strand
CAAATCAGGTCATAGTTGGGGAAGCAGGTTGGGAGGTGGGAATGAGAGAAATAATTTTGTTTGGGGCACATTAAGTTCAGTTTCTGTTACAAAAGCCAACTGCAATAACGGTTTAATTACCATTTGCCTCTCCCACTTCCAGCAATTTTTTTGGAACAAGGCGCTGGTGTGACTCAGCAAAATGATCAATTGTAGAAGAACCACCATATTTTATTATATTGAAAGGTCCAATAAATGCTGAGCAAATTAATCTATTTCTCACATAAATTAGGAATTATATATGCACCAGATTTCATGCCACCCTCTATAACTAAGTTAGATAATTCATAAAAGCCCCTGGATATTTTAAAAATCATTTCTACTGGACCGGCATTCAGAACTGTCCTCGGGTCATGGGATTATTATGCAAACATTATCTTTGGCTTGGCAACGTGAATAGCCAGATTTATGGGTTAATCTTTGCAGGGTTTTAAATTTTCACCAAATAATTGAATGAGGCCAAATCATTGCCGAAATTGAATTGGCATATTTCACAGAATATTTAAACATGAAATGCCTGTAAAAGGAGAAAAGCGTCTTTCTTTTAAGAGTTATGCTATTCCCCATGGATGGCATGACTGTCTCCAGCAAAACGTTTTCTTAACTTGTTTGTCTCTATTTTAGACATGCATAGAAATGTACTATCTAGTTAGCTCAGGTACAAATTAAAAGATATAATGACTCTTCTGGCCAGGAATATTGTTAATGTGCTTTATAATATGTCTGAGTATTATAGAGCTCCACAAAGACTCAATGCACCCTACATGACAAACCTGTCTCTCTGTGTCTGATACTACAGCTCACTGTTCATTTGGATTGACTTTAGCTGGAGACATCCTAAGGCAATTGGTCTCCAAAGGCAATTACTTCTCGGAATTTTGATTTTCAGAGTATATCAAAATCTAATAAACCAGAACATTTTATGAGATAAGACTTTGCTCGGATATGAGTAATTAAGACCAGATCAGCTATGAGTTGCAACTTTTCTTCTGTTGCTTTCCTTTGCCAGTTCATGATGGTTCTGATCTGGAATTCTGTCTTTCCAAAGATTCTGCTGGTGATGTAAGTAGTCAGTTCTTGAAACAGTGACCATCCCGCCATCTTGGAGGTTGCTTTTCTCCCTGGCCCCTGGCTTTGGAGTTCTTCTTTGAGATCACATAAAACGCTGGCCTAAATGCATCTTCTGCCTTGGTCAGTAGTCAAGGGGTTGGCCTACACAGTGGGTTGAAGGACGGGAAGTGTACTGAGTTTTGTGTCTTGGGGTCTCAGGTGATCCTAGTTAACCAACCAGATTCCCCAGGAGCAACTTCTCCCGTTTAGTCTGATCACCCTCGACACTGTCTGACACTCAGTCCGTTTATTTAATGTGTTCTTAGAAGCAGGAGAGTGAGAACAGGCTGGTAGCATGAGCCAGGCAGTCAGGGGTCAGATGACCACTGGGCAGGAGGCTGTTGGTTCTGAGACCATTTTCACAGCTTGAAGGATTCAGACCTTTGTCTCTCACCTGCATTCAGTCTGTACCAGTTAGCAGGTGTTTCTTTCACAGAGGGAGTTTAAGATCGTTTTGTAAGGATAAGCTTTGCTTTATGGTTTATGGAAGTCGCATCTGTGCTGTAGTGGTCTTGTTTCTAGGACAACCAGGTTTTCTAGGGGTTATTTGTTTGTTTCAGACAAAGTCTTACTCTGTCACCCAGGCCAGAGTGCAGCGGTTCAGTCTTAGCTCACTGCGACCTCCACCTCCTGGGTTCGAGGGATTCTCATGTCTCAGCCTCCCAAGTGACTGAGATTACAGGCACCCACCACCACCCCCAGCTGATTTGTATATTTTTAGTGAAGACAGCATTTCACTGTACAGGTATTGATCGACTTACGACCTATGCAACTTAGGACCATTCAACTTTACAACCACAATCCCTAGCCACGACTGCTCTGCGTCTGGCAGCGCAAACATTGCCCAGCTGGGCGTACTACAGTGCGGACCAGCTTCTGACAGCACTACCATCTCTGCGTGCACCATTTCAACTGTACATATAGCCTACTCAGCTTACGACCAAATCGTGTTATGACTGGTCTGTCGG
>NW_016109183.1:0-1841 GCF_001604975.1 Cebus imitator | reverse complement strand
AAAAGAGCTAGAAGGGCATCCTAATTTGTGAAAAAATAGATTTTAAGACAAAAATATTTTACTAGAAAAAATGAAAGACATTTTATTATAATAACGGATCAATGCATTAAGAATAAATTACAATTATAAACATATATGCATCTAACAAGAGTCTCAAATACATGAAGTATAGAAAGAATTGAAGCAATAAAGAAACAATATGATAACAGTTGAAGAATTAATTACCCAACATTCAAATCAATAAACAGAACATGAACAAGAAAACAGAAGACTTGAAAAACACTGTAAATCAGCCAGAACCAATTGATGCCTACAGAATCTTCACCTGACAAAATCAGAGTATGGATTCCTCTCAAGTGCACATGGAAGATTCTCCAGAATAGGCCATATATTAAATCATAACACGTGTCTCAGTTAACTTAAGGACACTGAAATTATGCAAAGTATGTTCTCCAACAACTATGAAATTACATTAAAAATAAACAAAAAGGAAACACGGAAGGTTTTCAAAGGTGGAAATTAACGCACTGATAGAATAAACAAGTCAAGGAAATCACAAGTGAAATTAGAAAATACTTTGAGAAGAATAAAAAAGAAAATGCAACATAGAAAAATTGATGAGATGCAACTAAACTAGTGCATAGAGGGAAATTTACAGCTGTTTCCATAAGGAAATAGTTTTTTCCATAAGGAAACTGTTTCCTTATGGAAACAGCCATAAATTTCTAGGAAAAGTAAGAAAGAACTGGCATCAATAACCTAACCTTTCATCTAAAAAAAAAAAGAAAAGAAAAGAAATAAAGAAAAATATAGCAACTCACATCCACTGTAGGAAGAAAAGGGGAAATAATAAAGATCAGAGCAGAGATAAATAGAGAATAAAAAGTAAACAAGTCATATAACCTAAATTAAATAGACAAATTCCTAGGAAGATGCAAGATACTAAAAATGGCTCAAAAAAAAATCAACAATCTGAATAAATGCATAATAGGCAAAGACATAGAATCCATAATCAAAAAACTTTACACAAAGAAAAATCCAGAACCAGATGATCTAACAGGTGAATCCTTCCAAATGTAAAACACGTATTAGTATCGACCTACCACGAACACTTCTACACACAGAGATGAGGAAAAATCGTCCTAACTCATTCTATAATAATGGAATTCCCCTGACAACGGAGCCAGAGACATCAGAGAAGAAGAAAACTATAGACCAATATCCTTTAAAAATATAAATGCAAAACTCTCAAAAAAAAAGGAAACAAAATCTAGCATCATAAAAAAAGAAGCAGACATCTTGACCAACTGAGATTTATCCTAGTAATGCAAGGTTGCTTCAATGTACCTAAACCGATCTGTGTAATATACCATATTAATAGAATGAGACAAAAGCCATATGATAACCTAAGCAGTGAGAAACACAACACTTTCATGACAAAACTCAAACACACACACTAGAGAGCATAAACAAGCTCAGTAAGATTGCTGCACATAAGAATTATTTTAATTCTACACACTAGCAATTTAAAACATCCAAAAATGGCCTGGCACAGTGGCTAATGCCTGTAATTCCTGCACTTTGGGAGGCCGAAGTGGGTGTATCACCTGAGGTCAAGAGTTCAAGACCAGCCTGGCCAACGTGATGAAACCCCGTCTCTATCAAATATACAAAAAATTAGCTCGGTGTGGTGGCACATGCCTGTAATCCCAGGTACTCAGGAGGCTGAGCAGGAGAATCACTTAAAACTCGGGAAGCAGAGGTTGCAGTGACTTGAGATCGCACCACTACACTCCAGCCTGGACAAAAAGAGCAAGACTCCATCTCAAAAAAAAAAAAAA
>NW_016109182.1:3945-5402 GCF_001604975.1 Cebus imitator | reverse complement strand
CAGGGTTCAAGAGATTCTCATGCCTTAGCCTCCCAAGTAGCTGGGATTACAAGTGTATGTCACCATGCCTGGCTACTTTTTGTATTTTTAGTAGATAGGGTTTCCTCATGTTGTCCAGGCTGGTCTTGAGTTCCTGGGCTCAAGTGATGTGCCCAACTCAGCTTCCCAAAGTGCTGGGATTACAGGCATGAGCCACCACAACAGCTGAGAGTCCATTATATCATTCTTATGCCTTTGCATCCTTATAGCTTAGCTTCCGCTTACAAGTGAGAACATGCAATGTTTGACTTTTCATTTCTGAGTTACTTAGCGTCATGGTCTCCAACTCCTACCAGGTTGCCGTGAATGCCATTATTTCCTTCCTTTTTAGTACTCAAAGGCACATGTATAACCACATTTTCTTTATCCACTCATTGATTGATGGACATTTGGGCTGCTTCCATATTTTTGCAATTGTGAATTGTGCTGCTATAAACATGTGTGTGCAAGTGTCTTTTTCACATAACGACTTGTTTTCCTCTGGGTAGACATCCAGTAGTGAATTGCTGGATCAAATGGTAGTTCTACTTTTAGTTTTTTAAGGAATCTCCGTACTGTTTTCCATAGTGGTTGTACACGTTTACATCCCCACCAGCAGGGCAGAAGTGTTCCCTTTTCCCCATATCCATGCCAACATCTATCATTTTTTTAATTATGACCATTTTTGCAGGAGTAAGGCGATATTGCATTATGGTTTTGATTTGCATTTCCCTGATAATTGGTGATGTTGAGCGTTTTTTCCATAAGTTTGTTGGCCATTTGTATCCATTCTTTGGAGAACTGTCTATTCATGTCCTTAGCCCACTTTTTGATGAGATCATCATTATTATTTTTTTCTTGCTGATTTGTCTGAATTCCTTGTAGATTCTGGATATTAGTCCTTTGTCAGATACATGGTTTGCAAATATTTTCTCCCAGTCCCTGGGTTGTCTGTTTACTCTGCTGATTATTTCTTTTGTGGTGCAGAAGCTTTTTCATTTAATTAAGTCCCGTCTATTTATCTTTGTTTGTATTGCATTTGCTTTTGGGTTCTTGGTCATGAAGTCTTTGCCTAAGCCAACGTCCAGAAGATTTTTTCCAATGCTGTCTTCTAGAATTTTTATAGTCTTAGGTTTTGGATTTAAGTCTTTGATCCACCTCGAGTTGATTTTTGTATAAGGTGAAAAATGAGGATCCAGTTTCATTCCTCTACATGTGGCTTGCCAATTATCACGGCGGCTGCCCTATTTTCTGACTTTTTCTTATATGTGCCTTTTCTCCCCAACAAAGGCTCTGGAAGGCAGGAACTTGCTTTGCCTTTATATTTATCTTTGTTAGCTCCTTACCTCATAAAGTCTTGGTGATGTAGGTGCATATGGACTCACGGACAAGTTCCTGTAGTCATATATATATATATATATATATATATATATATATAT
>NW_016109182.1:0-1075 GCF_001604975.1 Cebus imitator | reverse complement strand
ATTCACTATTCACCATTCACAATTCACTATTCACAATTTACTTCAGAATTCACTATTCACTATTCATAATTCACTATTCACAATTCACTATTCACTATTCACAATTCACTATTCACAATTCACTATTCATAATTCACTATTCACAATTCACTATGCACTATTCACAATTCACAATTCACTATTCACAATTCACTATTCACAATTCACTATGCATTCATAATTCACTATTCACTATTCACTCATCTCGTATTTTGCACTCTCATCACAGCACTATTCACAACAGCCAAAATCGAGAATAGCCCGAAGTGTCCATCAGCAGATGAATGGGTAAAGAAAATGTGAAACATGATGCAATACTATTCTATCATAAAAAGTAATGAAGTCCTGTCATTTGTAGCAACACGTGATATTCACCATGTTAGCCCGGATGGTCTCGATCTCCTGACCTCATGATCCACCCGCCTCAACCTCCCAAAGTGCTGGGATTCCAATCATGTAATGCAAGTGATATTTTGGATGCACATATCAAATACGTCATGATCAAATCGGGGTAATGAGGACATTCATCATCTCAAATACTTACCTTTTCTGTGTTGGGAACATTATGATTCTTTTCTAGCTATTTTGAAATATACAATAAATTGTTGTTCACTAGAGTTTCCCTATTGTGCCATCAAATGTAAGAACTTATTCTTTCTATTTAACTGTATTTTTGCACGCCTTAGCCAACTTCTCTTCATCCCTCACTCCCTTCCCTGGTAATGACCCTTTCTACCTCCATGAGATCCCTTTTTTGTTTTTCAGCTCCCACATGGGAGTGAGGACATGTGATATTTGTCCTTCTGTTCTTGGCTTATTTTACCTAAAAAGCTCCAGTTCTATCCATGTTGCTACACATGACAGGATTTCATTCCTTTTCATGATAGAACATTCCATCATGTTTCATTATTTTCTTTATCCATTCATCTGTTGATGGACACTTAGGGTCATTCTATATTTTGGCTGTTGTGAATAGTGCGGCAATAAACATGAGAGTGCAAATATATTTTTGATACACTGATTTTTTTTTTTTTTT
>NW_016109181.1:3744-5403 GCF_001604975.1 Cebus imitator | reverse complement strand
GTAGTGAGCTGTTTTCCTGTATCAGACAAACAGACTCATTCTGGTATTTCAGGGATAAAGTGTTTAATATAGAAATAAGAGCATACATTAATGTTTGGAAACCAGGGGTAGCAAATATTGGCAAGTCATGTGACAGGCAGAATAATGGTCTCCTAAATATATCTGAGTCCTGGAACTTATAGAAATGTCTCCTAATGGAGCAAAAGGAACTTTTCAGATGTGATTAAGCTGAGGCTCCTGAGATGGGAAGATTATCCTGGGTTGTCTAGGCAGCTTCAATGTAATCACAATAGTCCTCGTTAATGAAAGGAGTAGGGAGCAGCATCAGAGTTAGAGATGTGACAACAGAATCGGAGGTCAAAGCGATGTGACTACTGACTTCAAAGATGGAGGAAGAGACCAAAAGCCAAAGAATGCAGGCAGCCCCAAGAAGCCAGAAAGGGCGAGGAAACAATTTTCCCTTAGAGCCTCAGAAGAAATGCAACTCTGATGACACTTTGATTTTAGCCCATAGTGACCAACTTTTTATTTCACACCTCCCGAACTGTAAGAGGATAAATCTTGTATCAGCCATTCAAACTGAATTTTCAATGCAAATCAGCCCCATATTTATTAATTTTTTAAAATTTCAATAGTTTTTGGGGGAAAGGTAGCTTTTGGTTACGTACGTGATTTCTTTAGTAGCGAATTCTGAAATGTTAGTGCACCATCTCCAGAGCAGTGTACTCTGTACCCAAAATTGTCTTTTATCTCTCACCCTCTTCCCAAGTTCCCCACAACAAGTCCCCACAGTTCATTATATCATTTTGTATATTTTTGCATCCTCATAGCTTAGCTCTCATTTATAAGTGACAGTATTCAGTATTTGGTTTTTCCATCCCTGAGTTACTTCACTTATAATAATAATCTCCAGCTCCATCCAAGTTGCTGTATAATACATTATTTTATTCCTTTTCATGGCTCAGTAGTATTCCATTGTGTATATACACCACATTTTCTTTATACACCCACTGGTCAATGGGCACTTAAGTTGCCTCCATATCCTTGCAATTGTGAATTGTGCTGCTATAAACATGCATGTGTGTGCATCTTTTCCATATAAGAACTTATGTTCCTTTGGGTAGATACCCAGTGGTAGAATTGCTGGATCAAATGATAGATCTAGTTTTAGATCTTTAAGGAATCTCCATACTTTTTTCCAAAGTGGTTGTTCTAATTTACATTCTCACCACTAGCAGTGTAAAAGTGTTCTCTTTTCACCACATCTATGCCAACATCTACTATTTTTTGACTTTTTAACTATGCCCATTTTTGCAGAAGTAAGGTGGTATCTCATGGTCAAACCCATATTTATTTAGAAACATTTATTAGGCAGTTACTATGTGTCAGGCTCTCCTAGGCCTCAGTGAGTGAAACATCAAAGATTCCACAACAGGATTGAAAATGCAGGCTACTATAATTAGTGTGGGAAAACTGCTTCCAGGAGGATGCAATGTCAAGACAGAGACCTAGATGAAGAACAGTTAATCCAAGTGAATGGCAGGAGAAATCTTTTAGGGAATTGGTATCACAAGCACAGGCTCAGAAGAAAGAGCACACAGGGAGTCTGGGGAACAGTCAGCAGTTCAGGGTGGAGATTAGAGAGAAAGGAGCACAGGA
>NW_016109181.1:2557-3569 GCF_001604975.1 Cebus imitator | reverse complement strand
AGATGATGCCCAGTGATTCTGTCTCTTGGCATCTCATCCAGCTGAGGACCAATGGACCTATAACTTGCTTCTAACCAATAGAATGTAGCAAAAATGATGTCATTTCTGTAATGAGGTCATGTGACAGCCCCACTTCTGTCTTACTAGATGACTCTGTCTTCTGGGTTCTTTGTTTGCAACTTTTGATGAAGCAGGAAGGCCTGTGAATGGGGAAGAAACTCCACAAAAACCAAGTCAAGGGTGTGAAGCCTCAGCGTGTTCTCATATAGACATAGAATTAGAAATAAATTAGAGAAATTGTTATATAGTTATTCCTATGTATATATAATCATAAAATAATCACATAGCTATTCACATGTAATCATAAATATACACATCTATATAATTGCATAATCTTTACCCTTATTAATAAATCTCAGGTCAAGAAGTATGGAACTGAAGTGGCACTGGAAAAGGGATGACCTTAAGGCAAGATGCTCTAAGTCCTCTGTCACAACCGCATAAGGGCTGCTGGAGGACGCCTTGGCTGTGCGACAGTGTCAGCGCTGTGAAAGCGCCCCCTGTTCAGCCAGCTAGGGAAGGAGACGTCCAAGATGGCTGAGATGTCTCCTTCCTCGGGGGAGTGAGGAGAAAACTCAGCTCTTCCAAGATCTTGTGGTAGGCCTGACCACTGTCAGCGAAGCACACAGACATCCGGGAAATTAATTGCCTCTATGTGGTGCTGTGCTTCAGCAGTTACATTCCACGTCTACTTTCAAGTTCTGCTTCTGCACCTGGTTCCTCCTTTTCTTAGAAGATAATGATGAGAGGTGGCCATGAGGTCAGGGAAACTCCCGTGGAATTCTCAGGACAGGAAACTCTTCAGAGCTGCGGCTTCCGCTTAGTTTGTCTTACCCACCCAGCTACCTGTCCTAGAGCTGAAGATGCTTAAGTTTAAACCAGAGACTCTGAATATTTTCCCTGAGTGACATAATCCTTGTCTTTCTCTCCTGGAATCATGGGCCCATCAGAG
>NW_016109181.1:0-1157 GCF_001604975.1 Cebus imitator | reverse complement strand
TAGAAGGCACAGAACTGTTATAATTTGCAAATGGTAATATGCTGAATGCAGAAAATACAAATGATTAGAACATTCTTGAAGTTAGTAACAGATTTGCATGGTAGGTAGAAAAAATTATAGAACTATTTTGCAAAGATGGAAAATGAAATTTTAAAAAATTGATACAGCGTAAGTGCATACATATAAACTTCTAAAACTAAACCTAACAAATTCTGTACAAGGTATCAACTGAGTTACTTAAAAAACCCTACTGAGTAATTATAGAAGAGTGTAGTTAAGGAAGGTAATGAATTAACTGAAGAGATTTACCAAGATCCTGGCTTGGATGATTCAATATTATAATGGCATTAATTTCCTATGATGCTCTAAGAACTCAAATACATCTCAATCAAATGTTTATCAAGCATTTTTGTGACAGTAAGCTGATTTAAAACCTTATATCAAAATATGAAAGACAAACATTAGCTATGACACTCTAAGAATAAGCAGAGAGAATTTCCTTAGCAGATATTAAGACTTAATGTTAGAGGTATTTTAATTAAGAGAGTCAGGGTGTTGAGACAGGGGCAGTAAACTAGATCTTTTGAACAGAATGGAAAGCCCTGAACATGTGTAAAGCAGAGGTAGCATTACACATCAGATCAGTGGATAAAGTATTTAGTAAATAATTTAAGAACAATTGGTTATCTATATGGAAAAATGCAATTGAACTCATCTCTTGGAAAATGTTCCTCTGCAAAAGGCCTGTAGAAAGAACATAACTAAAACATAATTATAGGGTCTTTTCTCAAATGCACCAGCCTTCTGCTCATTTGAGGGCCTCTGACATATCAACTGGCTTTGGTGTAGCTACTGGGTAATAATTTCTGAATACGCAGGACTCAAGATTGCTGATTATTCAGCAGACCTAGCAGTTTTTATGCCTGTATGTATCAAGTGGCATCTTTATGCCTCGTTGAAGGGCCATCTTCTCAGCCCTCCAAAGAATGTGGTTAGCAGATGGCTAAGTAGGTTGCACATAGTGGATACATTACCACTTTCCCATCTCTCTGAGCTGTGTTCAGACGTCTTCCTTTGCAGCATGCCTGTGATATGATTCTGTTGATATAGGCTAGTGGTTTCCACAAACTGCTGCATACAGCAAAATCTGGAGAGAT
>NW_016109180.1:4709-5410 GCF_001604975.1 Cebus imitator | reverse complement strand
CTTTACATAGTTTTGAAGAACAAACTAGAGGCCAAGGACAGTAGTTATTGTGAGGAGAATGGGGCAGCCATTTCAACTTATCTAAAAACAGTTTTGCATTTTATAAAATAGTTTTGCTCTGGTTCTGGCTCTAGGCCAGCACAGTATCACAATTGCTTCTCTATTAATGAATACTGGAACTCAGCTCTCTTTCAAAGCTGGGACCAAAAGCCTACTGGTGTTCTAAAGTGCTCAGTACACTGCCATAGGCCCCAGCCAAAACCACCTGTGGTCACACGCACATCAAGTTTAAACGGGCGGCCCTGGTCAATCACTTGTAGGGCCTGTGCTTATTCAATCATCCACTTGGCTGCCAGAAAGATTGTCTTAGCCTCATCATCCCAATCCCAGGTAGCCCCCTTTTTTGTCAACCAGTACAATGGTTTTGTCATTTGAGCCAAATCAGGCATGAATGCCTGCCAATACCCCAGGAGGCCCACAAAGGTCGCAGCTGCCTCCCCGTGGTGGGCTGGGATGTGCCTGAATTTTGTCTATGATGCCTTCTGGTATGGCTTTTGTCTTAACTGATCAGATAACTCTCAAGAATTTCGCAGGCCAGGCGCGGTGGCTCAAGCCTGTAATCCCAGCACTTTGGGAGGCCAAGGCAGGTGGATCACGAGGTCAAGAGATCGAGACCATCCTGGTCAACATGGTGAAACCCC
>NW_016109180.1:0-1699 GCF_001604975.1 Cebus imitator | reverse complement strand
TTGGTGAAAAATTTCATGTTTAAGAAAGGAAAAAAAAAAACTTTTGAGGTTTCTCAAAAAGTAGTCAAGTGCCCTGAAGTAAGTAATTCCATTAATCTCAAGATGTCTTTGAAAATTTTCCAAAGAAGTTCTGATTTCTGTGGCTTACGTGCTTTCTCACCCGATTTGTTGTGATAAAAACAACACAAGGGTTAAAAAGTAGAGACTTTGCACCTGTCTGAATTCCAGAGTAAATAAGAGGTCTTCGAAGAGTTTTTCAAATACAGGTAGGTTAACTACCACTTGAGGCAAAGTCTTTAGTTACCCTGCAAACATAAATTAGATACTTAGGAGGGTAATGTTTTGGACTCTTCCTGGCTATCACTCATCAGTTAATTAGGGTTCTTTAGAATTTGATGTGGCTGGATGGGTGAGGTTGCTCACACCTGTAATTGCAGTACTTTGGGAGGCTGAGGTGGGCGAATCACAAGGTCAGGAGATCGAGGCCATCCTGGCCAACATGGTGAACCCCTGTCTCTACTAAGAATACAAAAATAGCCGGGCGTGGTGGCGCACGCCTGTAGTCCAAGCTACTTCGGAGGCTGAGGCAGGAGAATCACTTGAACCCGAGAGGTGGACGTTGCAGTGAGCGGAGATTGCGCCACTGCACTCCAGTCTGGGCAATAGAAGGAGACTCCGTCTCAAAAAAAAAAAAAAAAAATGAATTTGATGTGCCTGGGTGTGGTGGCTCACAGGACTCTGGGAGGCCAGGGTGGTAGGATTGCTTGAACCTAAGGAGTTCAAGACCAACCTGGGCAACATAGTGAGACTCCATCTCTACAACATAAAAAATTAAAATAAATAAATTAGCTAGGCATGGTGGCATGCACCTGTAGTCCCAGCTACTTGGGAGGCTGAGGTGGGAGGATGATTTCAGCCTAGGAAGTTGAGGCTACAGTGAGCCATGATCATGCCACTACACTCCAGCCTGGGCAACAAAGCAAGACCCTGTCTCAAAACAAAACAAAACAAAACAAAAAAAACCACAATGCCAAATGTTGCATGGAACATACTTACACTAAAAAAAACTTGTTCAACTGAAATTCAAATTTAATGGAGTGTCCCATATATTTTTTCTGTCAATTCTAGAGACAGTTGCAGGGAGGTGCAGCCAAAGATGCCTTGGAGGCAGCTGCAGGTGGGACACATGAGGGGCAGCTGGAGCAGGTCCTGGGGCCCACTGAGGTGAGTGCTGCTAGGGCTTCTGTACGCTGATCCATTGGCTCCCACACAGAGCACGAGAAGAGAATCAGAACCCGTGAAGGAAGTGCCTTCCTGCCACTATCAATTTGCGTTGTTCCCTAAGTGCCCTCTATTGACACAGCCTAACATTGAGCCAATAAAGGAAAAATGTTTCACAAAAGAAAGTAAATTATGGGGCTGAGAGACTCCCTTCTCTCAGGGCCTTGCACCTAAACAGCTTTTCCCTGTTTCTGCTTTCAAGTCTCCACTTAAGTCACTTCCTCTAAGAGACCTTCCTTGCTTCACCCCACAGTCTAAATCACTAAATCAGTAGCTTCTCAATCCATCTTATACTTTTCCTTTATAGCATTTGTCATAATTTTAAATTATATTTAATTATTCATGTAGTTATTTCTTTAAAACCTCTTCTCCCCATAAACTAAAGTACTGATGACTAGTTCCTTTTTTTTTTTTTTTT
>NW_016109179.1:4541-5417 GCF_001604975.1 Cebus imitator | reverse complement strand
TTATTTTTTTTTAAAAAAAAAAGGCCTCAGCAGAAATGGTGAGAGATTTGGGCAGGACTCAGAGCCCTGGGGTAGGGAAGGAGGTTGACAGGGCTGATGTTGGCACAGTTTATATGCCTAAAGGGTTGAGCCCTGTGGGCATATAGACTGTGATCCTGTGCCTCCCTTCACCTCCAGGAGCTCAGCTTATTGGCGAAACCACAGGGAAACTGCACACAGGACATAGCCAGAATGATCAGGTGCCACTAGTTCCTCCAGCACTCTGCTCCATGCTGTCCCAACTGTGGGGAGCCCAGTGGGCAGTTAGAGCTCAGTAGGGTCCTGGCTCCCCAGGGAAGCAGCACGTTGGCCTCGCTGAGCACCACCTCCTCCTCATGCAGGTGGTCACGGACCTCAGGCTGTGGATGCTGCAGACCTGCGCCATGCTCCTGGGTCTCCTCTGGGAGCTCATCAGGACCATGGTGGAATGGACAGAGGTGTGAGTTCCCCGGGGAGAGCAACGGGGCAGAGACAGGTGTGATGGCAGCCTAAACAGCAGATTTACGTGGCAGGGCTGAACAGGGTGGGGGTTCCAGGCCCTAGGGGCCAGGGGGCATCCCAGAACTCTAGGATCAAGGCAGAGAAGCAAGGAGTGCGGCATTTCCTGCAGGCCCCAGTACTCGAGTCCATGCCAGTCTAATCCAGCAGTCAGGGAAGACTCACCCTTTGTGGGGCCTTGTGTGGTGGCTCACAACTGTAATCCCAGCACTTTGGGAGGCAGAGGCGGGAGGATCACCAGAGCTCAGGATTTCAAGACCAGCCTGGCCAACATGGTGAAACCCTGTCACTATTAAAAATACAAAAATTAGCTGGACATGGTGGTGTGCACCTGTAATC
>NW_016109179.1:0-1697 GCF_001604975.1 Cebus imitator | reverse complement strand
CCTGCACCCAAGGTGACTCAGTGCTTGGGGATAAGTGTTCTGGAGACATTTGGGGATAAGTGTGTACCCAGTTTGATTGGGCCAGGGAAGGGGCTGAGCTCCAGGTGGTTGCCCTGGCAACCAGAACTTGGTTCTGTTGGGGGTGTGTGAGTGGGGGTTGGGGAGGGGTCATATGCCTTTGAGGAGCCCTGGTCACCACGAATCCATGTCCCTGCAGTGGGGCAACTTTGGGCAGTCCCCTTGGTTGTGGATTGAGAGCTGCTCTGAGCAGGTGAGATGCCCTTCTCCTCCTCCCTAGGGGGAGTCACCCTCAGGACCCACCAGGACATGAAGCCACACCCGAGACCAGAAGGCAGGGACCTATGGCTCCTGGTGAAGCCTTCATTTATTGCCCATGGGCACTGAGGTCTTCCATGGCATGGGTGCCTGGTACTGAGAGACTCAGGGCTCCTGCCTCCCTCCTAGGACTATGCAAAAGATGGCTCACCCCAGCTCCCATCCTGCCTGCCCTGATCCTCCTTCCAGGAGGAGGGGGCTGGGCAGCCTGGTTGGGGTAGAGGAGGCCACTCCCTGTGCTCCAGCCCAGCCCTGCTTCTTCCCACCATCCAGAACTCCATTGGGACCATCACTCTCAACAGCATGGATGCCACCAGTAAGCGTAACTTCATGGGTGAGTCTTGGGGAGCCAGTCCCCTGGCCTGTGCCTCACTTTTGCCGCCAAGCCCTGCTTCTCTGCAGTCTCCTCCTACCCCTGTGTAGTCAGGATGGTTGTGGTTATGGTTGTACACTAAAGTGTAAACTAAGTAAATTGGGTGGGGCACAGTGTCTCACATCTGTAATCCCAGCACTGGCCAACCTGGTGAAACCCTGTTTTCTACTCAGAATACAGTATTTAGCCAGGTGAGATGGTGGGTGCCTGTAATTCCAGCTACGTGGGAGGCTGAGACAGGAAAATCGCTTGAACCTGGGAGGCCAAGGCAGGAAAATCGCTTGAACCTCTCAGGCCAAGGCTGTAGTGAGCTGAGATCACACCAGTGCACTCCAGCCTGGGTGACAAGAGTGAAACTTTATTTCAAAAAGTAAAATAAAAATAAATAAATGGGTAGATTGTATGCGAATGATACGTGAGTAAAGCTGGTTTATTTTATTTATTTTATTTTTTCAGACATAGTCTTGTGATCTCAGCTCACTGTGTCCTTCACCTGCTGGGTTCAAGTGGTTCTCCTGGCTCAGCCTTCTGAGTAACTGGTACTATAGGCACGTACCCACACCCAGATAATTGTTTTGTATTTTTAGTAGAGATGAGGTTTCACCATGTTGGCCAAGATGGTCTGGATCTGCTGACCTCTTGATCTGCCTACCTCGGCCTCCCAAAGTGCTGGGATTACAGGAATGAGCCACCATGCCCAGCCAAAGCTGGTTTATTTAAAACTACAACAATAACACAAAACAGGCTAGGTGCTTGGCTCACATTTGTAATTCCAGCACTTTGGGAGGCCAAGGCTGGAAGTTTGTTTGAACCTAGGAGTTTTAGACCAGCCTGGGTGACATAGGAAGTCCCGATCTTTATAGAAAATGAAAATTTGTTGGTCATAGGGGCTCATGCCTCTAATCCCAGAACCTTGGGAGGCCAAGGCAGGTGGATCTCGATGTTAGGAGATCAAGACCATCCTGGCCAATGTGGTGAAATCCCGTCT
>NW_016109178.1:4437-7407 GCF_001604975.1 Cebus imitator | reverse complement strand
GGTTACCCACAAAGGGGAAGCCCATCAGAATCACAGAGGATCTCTCAGAAGAAACCCTACAAGCCAGAAGAGAGTGGGGGCCAATATTCAACATCCTTAAAGAAAGAACTTTCAACCCAGAATTTCATATCCAGCCAAACTAAGCTTCATAAGCCAGGGAGAAATCAAATCCTTTATGAACAAGCAATTACTCAGAGATTTCATCACCACCAGGCCTGCTTTACAAGAGCTCCTGAAAGAAGCACTAAACATAGAAAGTACCAGCCACTCCAAAAACATACCAAATGGTAAAGGGCATGGACACAATGAAGAACCTGCATCAACTAACAGACAAAACAGCCAGCTAGCATCAAAATGGCAGGATCAAATTCACACATAACAATATTAACCCTAAATGTAAATGGGCTAAATGCCCCAATCAAAAGACACAGACTGGTAAATTGGATAAAAAGTCAAAACCCATCACTATGCTGTATCCAGGAAACCCATCTCACATGCAAGGATACACAAAGGCTCAAAATAAAGGGATTGGGGAAGATTTACCAAGCAAATGGAGAGCAAAAAATAAAGCAGGAGTTGCAATCCTAGTCTCTGATAAAACAGACTTTAAACGAACAAAGATCAAAAGAGACAAAGAAGGGCATTACATAATGGTAAAAGGATCAATGCAACAAGAAGAGCTAACGATCCTAAATACATACTCACCCAATACAGGAGCACCCAGATACATAAAGCAAGTTCTTAATGACCTACAAAGAGACTAAGTCTCCCACACAATAATAGTGGGAGACTTTAACACCCCATTGTCAATATAAGACAGATCAATGAGACAGAAAATTAACAAGGATATCCAGGACTTGAACTCAGATCTGGACCAAGCAAACCTAATAGACATTTACAGAACTCTCCACCCCAAATCCACAGAATATACATTCTTCTCAGCACCACATCACACCTACTCTAAAATTGACCACATAATTGGAAGTAAATCGCTCCTCAGCAAATGCAAAAGAATGGAAATCATAACAAACAGTCTCTCAGACCACAGTGCAATCAAATTAGAACTCAGGATTAAGAAAAGCACTCAAAACTGCACAACCACATGGAAACTGAGCAACTTGCTCCTGAACGATGAATGGATAAACAATGAAATGAAGGCAGAAATAAAGATGTTCTTCGAAACCAATGATAACGAAGACACAACATACCAGAACCTCTGGGACACATTTAAAGCAGTGATTAGAGGAAAATATATAGCAGTAAATGCCCACACGAGAAGCAAGGAAAGATCTAAAATCAACACCCTGTTATTAAAATTGAAAGAGCTAGAGGAGCAAGATCAAAAAACTCAAAACCTAGCAGAAGACAAGAAATAACTAAGATCAGAGCAGAACTGAAGGAAATAGAGACACAAAAAAACCCTTCAAAAAAATCAATAAATCCAGGAGCTGATTTTTTGAAAAGATCAACAAAATAGATAGACCACTAGCCAGATTAATAAAAAAGAAAAGAGAGAAGAATCAAATAGATGCAATAAAAAATGATAAAGGGGATATCACCACAGATTCCACAAAAATACAAACCATCATCAGAGATTATTACAAACAACTCTAGGCACATAAACTAGTAAACCTGGAAGAAATGGATAAATTCCTGGACACTTGCATCCTCCCAAGCCTAAACCAGGAAGAAGTCAAAACCCTGAATAGACCAATAATAGGGCTGAAGTTGAGTTAGCAATTAATAACCTACCAACCAAAAAAAGGCCCAGTTCCAGATGGGTTCACAGCTGAATTCTACCAGACATACAAAGAGGAGCTGGTACCATGCCTTCCGAAACTATTCCAAGCAATCCAAAAAGAGGGAATCCCTCCCAAATCATTTTATGAGACCAACATCATCCTGATACCAAAAGCCGGCAGAGACTCAACAAGAAAAGAAAACTTCAGGCCAATATCCATGATGAACATAGATGCAAAAATCTTCAANAATAAAAATGAATTGATGGAGCTGGAAAACACAACATGAGAACTTCATGAAACATACACAAGTTTCAATAGCCAAATTTACCAAGCAGAAGAAAGAATATCAGAGGCCGAAGATCAAATCAATGAAATAAAACAAGAAGGTGAGATTAGGAAAAAAGGGTAAAAAGGAATGAACAAAGTCTCCAAGAAATATGGGACTATGTGAAAAGACGTAATCTACATTTGGTAGATGTACCTGAATGTGATGGAGAGAATTAATCCAAGCTAGAAAACACTCTTCAAATGTTATTCAGCAGAACTTCCCCAATCTGGCAAGTCAGGCCACCATGCAAGTCCAGGAAATACAGAGAACACCACAAAGATATTACACAAGAAGATCAACCCCAAGGCACATAATCGTCAGATTCACCAGGGTTGAAATGAAGAAAAAAATGCTAAGGGCAGCCAGAGAGAAAGGTCGGGTTACCCACAAAGAAAAGCCCACCAGACTCACAGCGGAGCTCTCAGCAGAAATCCTATAAGCCAGAAGAGAGTGGAGGCCAATATTCAATATCCTTAAAGAAAAGAACTTTCAACCTAGAATTGTATATCCAGCCAACTAAGCTCATCAGCAAAGCAGAAATAAAATCCTTTACAAACAAGCAATTGCTCAGAGATTTCATTACCACCAGGCCTGCCTTATAAGAGCTCCTGAAAGAAGCACTAAACATAGAAAGGAACAACCAGTACCAGCTATTCCAAAAACATGCAAAATGGGAAAGAGCATTGACACAGTGAAGTAACCACCTCAACTAATGGGCAAAACAACCATCTAGCATCAAAATGGCAGGATCAAATTCACACATAACAATATTAACCTTAAATGTAAATGAACTAAATTCCCCAATCAAAAGACACAGACTGGCAAATGGGATAAAAAGCCAAAACCCATCAGTGTGCTGTATCCAGGAAACCCATCTCATGTGCAAGGATACATATGGGC
>NW_016109178.1:0-2068 GCF_001604975.1 Cebus imitator | reverse complement strand
AAAGAGAATACAATACCTAGGAATACAATTGATGAAGTATGTAAAGGACCTCTTCAAGGAGAACTATGAACCACTGCTCAAGGAAATAAGAGAGGACACAAACAGATGAAAAAACATTCCACGCTCATGGTTAGGAAGAATCAATATTGTGAAAATGGCCATACTGCCCAAAGTAATTTATAGATTCAATGCTATCCCCATCAAGCTACCTATGACCTTCTTCACAGAACTGGAAATATCCACCTTAAACTTCATATGGAACCAAAAGAGAGCCTGCATAGCCAAGCCAATTCTATGCAAAAAGAACAAAACGAAGGCATCACACTCCCTGACTTCAAACTATACTACAAGGCTACAGTAATCAAAACAGCATGATACTGGTACCAAAACAGAGATGTAGACCAATGGAACAGAACAGAGGCCTCAGTGGCAATGGCACACATCTACAAACATCTGATCTTTGACAAACCTGACAAACAAGCAATGGGGAAAGATTCCCTGTTTAACAAATGGTATTGGGAAAACTGGCTAGCCATGTGCAGAAAGCAGAAACTGGAACCCTTCCTGACACCTTACACTAAAATTAACTCTAGATAGATTAAAAACTTAAACATAAGACCTAACACCATAAAAACCCTAGAAGAAAACCTAGGCAAAGCCATTTGGGATATAGGCATAGGCAAGGACTTCATGACTAAAACACCAAAAGCGTTGGCAACAAAAGCCAAAATAGACAAATGGACCTAATTAAACTCCAGCGCTTCTGTACAGCAAAAGAAACAATCGTTAAAGTGAAATGGCAACCAACAGAATGGGAAAAAATTTTTGCAATCTACCCGTCTGACAAAGGGCTAATATCTAGAATCTACAAGGAACTAAAACAGATTTACAAGAAAAAAACAAACAAACCCATTCAAAAGTGGGTGAAGGATATGAACAGACAGTTTTCAAAAGAAGACATACATGAAGCCAACAAACATATGAAAAAATGCTCATCATCACTGCTCATTAGAGAAATGCAAATCCAAACCACACTGAGATATCATCTTACACCAGTTAGATTGGTGATCATTAAAAAATCTGTAGACAACAGATGCTGGAGAGGATGTGGAGAAATAGGAACACTTTTGCACTGTTGGTGGGAGTGTAAATTAGTTCAACCATTGTGGAAGACAGTGTGGCGATTCCTCAAGGACCTAGAAATAGAAATTCCATTTGACCCGGCAATCCCATTACTGGGTATATATCCAAAGGATTTTAAATCATTCTATTATAAAGACACATGCACAAGTATGTTCATTGAGGCACTGTTTACAATAGCAAAGATCTGGAACCAACCCAAATGCCCATTGATGATAGGCTGAGCAAGGAAAATGTGGCACATATACATCATTGAATACTATGAGCCATAAAAAACGATGAGTTCATGTCCTTTGTAGGGACATGGATGAATCTGGAAACAATCATTCTCAGCAAACTGACACAAGAACAGAAAATCAAACACTGCATGTTCTCACTCTTAGGTGGGTATTGAACAATGAGAACACATGGACACAGGAGGGGAGCATCACACACTGGGGTCTGTTGTGGGTGGACTAGGGGAGGGACCTTAGGGGCTAGGGAGTTAGGGAGGATAACATGGGGAGAAATGCCAGATATAGGTGAGGGGAATGGAGGCAGCAAACCACACTGCCTTGTGTGTACCTATGCAACAATCCTGCATGTTCTGCACACGTACTCCAGAACCTAAAATGCAATAAAAGATATATGTATACATATATTTTTTTAAAAAGAGGAAAAAGTAAAAACAAGAAGAAAAGAATATAACCAGAAAAAATTTTTAAAGTTTATGTGTTAGATGTTTACTAGGGTCTTGTAGATAATTGTAAGAAATGCAGAAACAACATAAAAATTCAACATTAGAGATGTGATTAAAAGAAAAGCAAATCCAGAGAAAAAGTAGACCATAGACCAGTAGGAGCTGGGGAAGGGAGAAATGGGAAGGGACTTCTAATAGGTGCAGCGTTTCTTTGGGGAATTATGAAAATATTTTAAAATTAGATTGTTG
>NW_016109177.1:3738-5418 GCF_001604975.1 Cebus imitator | reverse complement strand
GGAGTCTCACTCTGTTGCCCAGGCTGGAGTGTGGTGGTGTGATCTCGGCTCACTACAACCTCTGTCTCCTGGGTTCAAGTGATTCTCCTGCCTCAGCCTCCTGAGTAGCTGGGACTGCAGGCATGTACCACATGGCCAGCTAATTTTTGTATTTTTAGTAGAGATGGGGTTTTACCATGTTGGCCAAGATGGTCTTGATCTCTTGACCTTGTGATCCACCTGCATCGGCCTCCCAGGCCCAACCAATCCTCCCACCTCAGCCTCCCAAGCAGCTGGGACTACAGGCGCGTGCCACTATGCCTAACTAGTTGCTTGTTTTTTTTTTTTTTTTTTTTTTTTTTTAGCAGAGTCTCACCACCGTCACCCAGACTGGAGCACAGTGGTGCAATCACAACTCACTGTACCCCCGACTTCCAAGGCTCAGGTGATCCTCCCACCTCACCCTCTGAGTAGCTGAGTCTACAAGTGCACACCACCAGGTCTGGCTAATTTTTTGTATCTTCAGTAGAGATGGGGTCCTACCATGTTGCCCAGGCTGGTCTCCAACTCCTGGGCTCAAGCAATCGCTTGCCTCAGTCAGCCTCCCAAAGTGCTAGCATTACAGGTGTGAGCCACCGGGCCTGGCCAGCATACTTCTTGTGGCTTTCCTATTCCACTAAATTAAACTCAGTGGGAGTCTTAGTAGCAAACTATGGAAAATGACAGAAAAAAAGTTTTCTTCTGTACATATTCAACCAACATCCCCGTAATAGTTTAGAATCAAACACTAAAAAAACAAAAGGTAGTTACTCACTGGGGAACGTTTGGGGTATAATCTGTTTACAATGTGAAATTAAAGCAACACTATTATAAACACCCTGAGAACACTTTCAATTTAAATATTTTATTGAAAATCTTATTATGTCTGGTAATTCAATTGCTATTCTTACCTGGATATCTACCATGTTGTTTATGAAATCTATCAACAGCCCGTAACATTAAGTACAACACTATTTCATTATCTGGATTGTCCATGCTAGAAACTGAAAGGAAAAAAATTTCAGTATGATTTGGTTAATTTCCAATATAACAAACAATGAAGGGCTGAATTTACTATATACTTGAGTTTCAGGACTATTAGCTGGAGCCACACAATCTCTACTAAAGTGGTATACTGAGTTTAACTCATACATATCATACAATGGACTTGGTGACCTAAATATGACTTTGTGCATACATTAAGTTTCATGTAATATATACATAAACTATAATTACTTAAACTTAGAACAAAATTAGAATATGAATATTTACGTTATCTTTTATATCATCACCATATACTCAACACTATTATACACAAAATATTTATATCTTTTAAATTAATTAAAATTAACCCAGAATCAGAAGGCTATTATACTTACTAATTTCATCCTTGTTAATTGTATCCAAACCATATTCTTCAGCTAAGGATCGACATCTTACCACTCGAAGAAATGCAGAATTGCTGCCTGAACAGAGGAAAGATATTAATGAAGTAAAAACTGTGACAGGTGAATATTATGAATCACAGGTGACTTTAAGAACAGAGAAGGCCGGGTATGGTGGCTCACACCTGTAATCCCAGCACTTTGGCAGGCCAAGACAGGTGGATCACAGGTCAGGAGTTCAAGACCTGCTTGGCCAAGATGGTGAAACCCTGTCTCT
>NW_016109177.1:0-1603 GCF_001604975.1 Cebus imitator | reverse complement strand
GGTGAGCCGAGATCGCGCCATTGCACTCCAGCCTGGGTAACAAGAGTGAAACTCCGTCTCAAAAAAAAAAAAAAAAAAAAAAAAAAAAAAAGAAAGAAAATGCCAGGGAAATGCTATCAACAGCACCTACGAGTAGCTGGGAATCTTTCCAGTGTTAATGACAGACTCTCAGTGCCCACTAAAACCCAGAGTCCCTCTAACAGCGCCCAACTAAAAAACTGCCCTCCTAGAGAGATCTATGATCTCTCTAAGGCTTCTGTGACAAAGGACTTGAAAAAAAAAGTTACCGAAGAATATGACTTATCTCCTGGAAGTCAAGTTCAAGGAAAGTTAAATACATTAAAACTGTCCATCTCCAATGTAAAACTTCTGTTTTTGTTTTTTGAGACAGGATCTCACTCTGCCACCCAGGCTGGAGTGCAGTGGCGCAATCCTGGCTCACAGCAGCCTCAGCTTCCCACGCTCAAACAATCCTCCCACCTCAGTCTCCAAGTAGTTGGGAATACAAGAGCACGCTACCACGGCTGGCTGATTTTTGTATTTTTTGTAGAGACGGAGTTTCACCACATTGCCCAGGCTGGTCTTGAACTTTTAGGTTCAAGTGATTTAAAAACTGAAAATACTGTATTAATGGTAATGTTCAATTAACTGACCTTCATGCCTTTTTAGCACTGCCACAGATAAACATGCTCTATCTCTGATTCAGTTTTAAAATACTTTCCCCATTTATTATGAAAGGAAAAAAACAAAAAACCCTTACCCAATAATTATCTATACCACTGAGACCATGGAAAACTTGAAAAATTTCAACTATTCAAAACACCTGTGAATGTTTCCTATGGCATATTTCACCACTCACCTTGGCCTCCCAAAGCACTGGGAATACAGGTTTGAGCCACTGCACCCAGCTATAATACTTTTCTTTAGGTCTATTTACATTTCACCCTCTAACAATCATCAGTGTTCAAGCCGACTACCTCCCATGTAAGGTTATACTTCTTCCTATCCTCAACTGACCTCTCCCAAGTATTACGTAGTTGAACTCTTAGGCTAGCACAACAAACCAAAATTTGTTCAACGGCGACTATGAAGAGTGAAATATGACTGGGGAACAGAGATCATCTCTGTGCAACATTACTTGGCCCCCAAAGAAACCAAGCCAGCAGACATGGATTCTTTGCACCATGCTCCAACTATACGAGGGTAATATTCATTGAAACTCATCCCTATGATAGTCTATCTGGGTTCAAGCTAGTGATACCTGGATAGCAAGTATCTACATAGTCATAGACTCTAAATTATGAAACATTAAGATAAAAAATTCATCACACCCTTCATGGTTTTAAGTTACAAATAGAAGGCAGTATAGGGCCATGGCTAAGAATACAGGCATTGGTACTGGTATCCTGGGGTTCAAATCTTGATTCTGCCATTCACCAGCTATATGACCCTGTATAAGTTACCTTTTCAATACCTTAGTTTCCTCATGTGTCAAATGGGATAATAACAGTATCTCTCTCTCATAGGTTGTTGTGAATCTTGTGTCTATACTAAATTACTTAATACACAGAATATAGTTGATAGCACAGAATAAGTGATCAAA
>NW_016109176.1:3327-5427 GCF_001604975.1 Cebus imitator | reverse complement strand
TTTTAGTAGAGACGGGGTTTCACCATGTTGACCAGGATGGTCTTGATCTCTTGACCTCGTGATCCACCCACCTCGGCCTCCCAAAGTGCTGGGATTACAGGCGTGAGCCACCGCGCCCGGCCGAGAAAGTTTACTTTCTTAAAAATATTGGGCTCTTACTTTGGGAGGGCAAGGCAGGCGGATAACAAGGTCAGGAGATGGAGACCATCCTGGCCAACATGGTGAAACCCTGTCTCTACTAAAAATACAAAAATTAGCTGGGTGTGGTGGCATGCGCCTATTAGTCCCAGCTACTCCGGAGGCTGAGGCATGAGAATCACTTGAACCTGTGAAGCGGAGGTTGCAGTGAGCTGTGCCACTGTACTCCAGCCTGGGCGACAGAGTAAGACTCTGTCTCAAAAAAAAAAGGGGCTCTTTTTCTTTTCTTTTTTGAAACAGGGTCTTGCCCTGTTGCTGAGGCTGGAGTACAGTAGCTTAATCTTGGCTCACTGCAACTTCTGCCTCCCTGGAATCAGTCCTACCTCAGCCACCCGAGTACCTGGGACTACAGGTGTACGCCACCACACATATCTAATTTTTTGTATTTCTATTAGAGATAGGGTTTGCCATGTTGGCCAGACTGGTCTCAAACTCCTGACCTCAAGTAATCTGCCCACCTCGACCTCCCAAAGTGCTGGGATTATAGGTGTGAGCCACTGTGCCTGGCCCAGGCCCTTTTTCTAGCCTCCAAACCTTTGCTTTTGTGGTTCCTCTTGCTCTCAACAACTTTCTTCCTCATCACTTTCGTAACTCCTATTCACCCTTGACATTTAGCCTGGGTCTCATCACTTTCTATAGAGAGCTTCATTGGGACCCGGCCTGTTCCCTCTCACGTGTTTATGCACACACATGTGATTGTATGGTTTGTCTGGGTCCTGATTTATTGTTGTTGTTTTTTATTTTATTTTTTCTTAGTAGAGGCAGGGTTTCACCATATTGACCAGGCTGGTCTTGAACTCCTGACCTTGTGATCTACCCACCTCAGCCTCCCAAAGTGTTGGGATTACAGGCGTGAGCCACCGCATCTGGCAAATGTCTATGTCCTGCTGTAGGAGGGTTTCTCAATCCCAGCACGATTAACATTTTGGGCTGGATACACTTTTTTTTTTTTTGAGACAGAGCTTCGCTTTTGTTGTGCAGGCTGGAATGCAATGGCGCAATTTCGGTTCACTGCAACCTCTGCCTTCTGGGTTCAAGTGATTCTCCTGCCTCAGCCTCCTGAGCAGCTGAGATTACAGGTGTGTGCCACCACACCCAGCTAATTCTGTATTTTTAGTAGAGATGGGGTTTCTCCATATTGGTCAGGCTGATCTCAAACTCCCGACCTCAGGTGATCTGCCCACCTCAGCCTCCCTAAGTACTGGGATGACAGGCGTGAACCACCATGCCTAGCCAATTTTTGTATTTTTAGTAGCGACAGGGTTTCACCATGTTGGCCAGGGTGATCTCGAACTCCTGACCTCAGGTGATCTGCCCACCGTGGCCTCCCAAAGTGCTGGGATTACAGGCTGAAGCCACCACACCCGGCTCCTCCAGTTCTGACAATCAGAATGTATTCAGACATTGCCTAATGCCCCCTGGTGGCGGCAAGATTACACCAGCTTTGCCAACTGTCCTACAAAGACAACATCTGTCTTATTCTCACTTTTTCTTTCTTTTTTTTTTTAAGATGGGGTTTCACCAAGATGGCCAGGCTGGTCTTGAACTCCTGACCTCAGGTGATCCACCCACCTCAGCCTCCTAAAGTGCTAGGATTACAGGCGTGAGCCACCGCGCCCGGCCCTTATTCTCACTTTTTGAGTGCATAGCACAGTCCCCAAGCTGAGAATTTAATATACCTTTTATTTCGATGTCAGTTGCATTGAACACTGACAGCATTCCTGTAAGCTGTTTTGAATTTTTCACCCTTGAGAGAGGAAGAGACTCAAGAGCCAAAACTTGGCCTGGCTCGATGGCTCACACCTGTAATCTCAGCATTTGGGAGGATGAGGTGGGTGGATCACCTGAGGTCAGGAGTTCAAGACTAGCCTGGCCAACATGGTGAGACCCTGTCTCAAAAAA
>NW_016109176.1:0-1307 GCF_001604975.1 Cebus imitator | reverse complement strand
CCTGGGTTCAATTGATTCTCCTGCCTCAGCCTCCTGAGTAGCTGGGACTACAGTCACATGACACCACGCCCACCTACTTTTTGTATTTTTAGTAGAGACAGGGTTTTGCTATGTTGGTCTGGCTAGTCTCAAACTCCTGACTTCAAGTGATCAGCCCTCCTCGGCCTCCCAGAGTTCTGGGATTACAGGTGTGAGCCGCCGTGCCCGGCCCTTCCTTATCTTTTCCGGCTTTTTGTTGTTGTTGTTTTAGAGTCTCCTTCTGTCATCCAGGCTGGAGTGTACTGGCACGATCTCAGCTCACTGCAATTTCCGCCTCCCAGGTTCAAGTGATTCTCCTGCCTCAGCCTCCCAAGTGGCTGGGATTACAGGCGTGTACCACCACACCCCGCTAAGTTTTTGTACTTTTTGTAGAGACAGGGTTTCGCTGTGTTGGCCAAGCTGGTTTTGAACTCCTGACCTCAAGTGAGCCACCCTGTTTGGCCTCCCAAAGTGCTGGGATTACAGGCTTGAGCCACCACACCCGGCCCTTCCTGATCTTTTCTGGCTATTTTAGTGCTTGCTCAGTACGCAGGCCTCATCCCAGCTGTGGCACTTGGTCTTGTTTTGGGGAACCATCTTTCCTCCATTCTTAGTTGTAAAATGAAACAATGCAAACTTAAACTAACTCAAAGCCCTTTGAAGTTTAAATCATTCTGAGCCTGAAGAGAAATGTGGCTATGCAGCCTGAGTCATGTGACATACAGCTGTCACTTGTTTTTTTTCCTGTAAATAATTAGGACTAAGCGGCACCAGAGATATGAACCCCTCAGATTATTGCCCCTCCTCAGGGAGTAACAAAGGAAACTTCTTTGGAATGTAACAGTCTGTAACCAATCAGATCACTGTGCTGTATGCACAGGTCTTCTGTGGAAAATGTAATCCTGCTAAAATTTCTGTCTCTGCCTGTATAAGTGAAACCTTAACTTCTCCACTTTCTTTTTTGTTTTTTGTTTTTGACAGAGTCTCACTCACTCTGTCACCCAGGGCAGAGTGCAATGGCATGATCTTGGCTCCTAGTAACCTCCACATCCTGTATTCAAGCGATTCTCGTGCCTCAGCCTCCAGAGCAGCTGGGAATTCAGGCATACACCACCACACCCAGCTGACTTTTTTATTTTTAGTAGAGACGGGGTTTCACCATGTTGGCCAGGCTGGTCTCCAACTCCTAACCTCAAGCAATCTGCCCTCCTCAGCCTCTCAAAGTTCTGGCATTACAGGCATGAGCCACCGTACCTGGCCAACTTCTCCACTTTTTTTTTTTTTTTTTT
>NW_016109175.1:0-5430 GCF_001604975.1 Cebus imitator | reverse complement strand
TTTTGGAGATGAAGTTTTGTTCTTGTTGCCCAGGCTGGAGTGCAATAGCTTGATCTTGGCTCACTGCAACCTCTGCCTCTGAGTTCAAGCAATTCTCCTACCTCACCCTCCCAAGTAGCTGGGATTACAGGCATGCGCCACCACACCAAGCTAATTTTTCATTTTTAGTAGAGACAGGGTTTCACCATTTTTGGTCAGGCTGGTCTCAAACTCCTGACCTCAGGTGATCCACCCATCACAGTCTCCCAAAGTGCTGGGAATACAGGCATGAGCCACTGCACCTGGCCAAGCTAGACTACTTCTCTAAAGAAAGACTTCTCTCATCAACTATTTGGGTTCCTTGAGATAGAGTTCATTCAATTCATTCAAATATTTGATTCTTAACTTTTTTTATTTTCCAGAATAATGCATTGTTTCCCTAGCATCCTCCAATGGTGACAATGAAGCTTTGCTTTGTTTTGTTTTTTTAAGTATCGTGAACTCTTGGATATAAACTCATTTGATGATTTTCAGTTCATTGAAATTATTTTCTTATCAAAGCTCAAATTGTCCCATTTATGGCCAGTGGAAGCCTCTCTTCAAGTTAGCCCTGAGTCCTGTTAACACAACCCCAATAGTCTTTGATAGCATCCTTGCTTTCTGGTATTACAGGTTGTTCCAAGCTCAGCTGATCTCGTTTCTGTTGAAGCCCTGAATCAACTGTTTCTCTAAATAGCTCAGGAGGTAACTTTTTTTTTTTAGACTAGTCAAGTGCAGTAGTGAGAAAGGAGGTAACTTTTAACCAGGAATTTGTCTGACTTTATCTGCCAACCTCATCTTTGCCCATGAACCTTGGCTAATTCAGCTGCTGATCATTTTCTTCCATACCATGGCAAACCTCTGTGGCTACCTTGATAGGCAGGGATATACCTCCTGCCTTCTATTACTATGCCTCAAATAGAGACCCAGGCCTACACGTAGTTCCCCATAACATAGACAAGAACTACTATGACTTTGAACAAGACTTGACTGAAAGCTGAGGCATAATGGAAAGAAATTACATCATCTACTAGCTAACAGCTACTCTTAGAACAACAGTCCACTCTATTATTCAGGCTTCTTTGTGGCCAAGGCCAGCTCATCCACACACCCCAGGGATACTCTTGGTCATCGATCAACACCCCAGATTCCAGGCCAGATCAAAGAGAGGAAAGAAGGTCCCTTCCTAAACCCCACTCTTTCCTAACTTAGAAAGTTTGTACTTTTCTATGAATTAATTGGCATCAAGTTGTGCTGTCTTTTTTGTTCCTTTTTTCTTTTCTTTTCTTTTTTCTTTTTTTTTTGAGAAAAGGTCTCACTCTGTTGCCCAGATTGGAGTACAGTGGCATGATCATGACTCACTGCAGCCTTGACCTCCCACACTCAAGCAATCCTCCTGCCTCAGCCTTCCAAGTAGCTGGGACTCCAGGTGTGCACCATCACACCTGGCTAATTAAAACATTTTTGTGTGTGGAGACAGGGTTTTTGCCATGTTGCCCAGGATGGTCTCAAACTCCTGGCATCCGAATTGTCCTCCTGCCTTAGCCACCCAAAGTGCTGGGAGTACAGGTGTGAGCCACCATGCCTGGCCTGTTTTTTAATATTCATTATCTATGTCTTTTCTTTTTCTTGATTAGTCTTGCCAGAGATTTCTCATTTTATTACTCTTTTTGAAGAACAAACTTGGGACTGACTTGTTGCTGTCAAGTGTATGCTTGTCTATTGTGCTAATTTCTGCTTTAATCTTAATTCCTTCCTTCTGCTTTCTTTGAGTCTGCTGGAATTGCTTATTACTGCGGCATAATCTAATGTGTAGGATATCTTCCATTTGCCCCTGTGGATGTACTTTTCACCCTTTTTCACCCTACTCTTTGCCCCAAGAAGTTCATTATCCTCTGTTCTTGTAGTCCTGTATGAGCTACATTAGTGGGCTCATGCTTCCTGGCTTCCAGTTGGGTCCATCCAAGGGGGATCCCAGACAGGAGATTGGTAAAAGGGAGTAGAATGAGTTCAGGGCATTTATTCCTCTGGCTCCCTTCTTGCAGGGTTGCTTCAGGCTGGCTACATCTCTCAATTGAAAGGTGTCATTTCTGATGGGGCAAGGTGGTTCACACCTGTAACCCCAGTGCTTGGGGGGCAGAGATGGGAGGATTGCTTGAGCCCAGGAGTTCAAGACCAGCCTGGGCAACACAGCGAGACCCCATCTCTCTATATATGTTTATAAAAGGAGTATCCTTTTATCCCAAGGTGCCCATCTCTACACAACTTTTTATTTTCAGGTGATGGTTAATTTTGTGTGTCAACCTGACTGGACCACTGGGTACTCCACTATTTGGTCAAACATTATTCTGAGTATTCCTGCAAGGTTGTTTTTGGATGAGATTAACATTTTAATTGGTGAAGAAGATTGCCCCGCCCCTAATAATGTGGGTAGGCCTCATTCAATCAGCTGGAGCCTGAAGAGAACAAAGAGACGGCCTCTCCCTTACATGAGAGGAAATTCTCCAGCAGTCCGTTCTAGGACTTCAGCTGTGCCACTGGCTCTCCCCGGTTTCAAACCTGTCAGCCCACACTGCACATTTGGACTTGCCAGTCTCTGCAATTGTGTGAGCCAATTTCCTTATGAATCCCTTTTTTTTTTTTTTTTTTGAGACACTCTCCCTCTGCCTCTGTCGCCCAGGCTGGAGTGCAGTGGTACAATCTTGGCTCACTGCAGCCTCTGCCTCCCGGGTTCAAGTGATTCTCCTTCTTCAGCCTCCTCAGTACCTGGGAATACCGGCGTGCGCCGCCACACCTGGCTAATTTTTTGTATTTTTAGTAGAGACGGGGTTTCACCATGTTGGCCAGGATGGTGTCAATCTCCTGACCTCATGATCCACTCACCTTGGCCTCCCAAAGTGTTGGGATTACAGGTGTGAGCCACTGCGCCTGGCCAATAAACCTCTTTCTATACACACACATATTCTTTTTTTTTTTTTTTTTTTTTTTTTTTTTTTTTTTTTCTTTTTTTTTATTTTTTTTTTTTTAGAAAAAGGGTTTCACCATGTTGGCCAGGCTGGTCTTGAACCCCCGACCTCAGGTGATTCGCCTGCCTCAGCCTCCCCAAGTGCTGGGATTACAGGCGTGAGCCACCACACCTGGCCACTTCTTGCTCTTTAGTTGACCCATGTATCCACCTGTCCTTCCATGCAACAAAGATTTATTAAGCACCTCTTTTCTTTTGAGACAGGGTCTCCCTCTGTCACTGAGGTTGGACTGTAGTGGCATGATCATGGCTCACTGCAGCCTCGACCTCCCAGGCTCAAGTGATCCTCCCATCTCAGCCTCTGGAGTAGCTGAGACCACAGGCACACACCACTCCAACTTGCCTGATTTTTAAAAAATGTTTTGTAGAGGTGGGGTCTCCCTATGTTGCCTAGGCTGATCTCAAACTCCTGGCCTCAAACAATCCCCCCTCCTCAGCCTCCTGAATAATTGGGATTACAGGAGTGAGCCATGGTGCTGGGCAGGCACCTTTGTGTACCAGTCCCAGCCCCAGAGGTTCAGCAGCACACAAGGCAAACAGTTTTTATTCTTGTGGAAATTAAATTTCTAGCAGAAAGAAATAACCTAGTAAGTAGATAAAATAACATTGTGATCAGTTCCACGAAGAAAGTAGGGGGCTGTGCTGGAAAACAATGGCGAAAGATAAGCTGCTTTAGATAGCGTGCGTGGAAAAGGCCTCCCTGAGGAGGCGAGCTTTTAAACTTTAATTATGTAAAATTTTATTTCTTTTTTAAATTTTATTTTCTTATAACTTTAAATTTTTCTTTTCATTTTTGTAAACATTAGAGATGGGGTCTTGCTTCGTTTCCCAGGCTGGTCTGGAATACCCGGGCTCAAGCAATCCTACCTTAGCCTCCCAAAGTGCTGGGATTACAGGCATGAACCGCTATGCCTGGTCATAAAATTTTTTTTTTTTTTTTTTTGAGACAAGGTCTCACGCTGTTGCCCATCCTGGAGTGCAGTGGCACAATCACGGTTCACTGCAAGCCCTGACCTGGGCTCAAGTGATCCTCCCACCTTAGCCTCCCGAGTAGCTGGGACAACAGGAGCATGCCACCATCCCTGGCTAATTTTTCTAATTTTCGTATTTTTTGTTGAGATGGGGTTTTGCCACATTACCCAGGCTGGTCTCAAACTCCTGAGCTCAAGTATTCTGCCTGCCTCAGCTTCCCAAAGTGCCGGAGGCATGAGCCACCATGCATGGCCAGGCTGTACAATTTTATTTTATTCTATCTCATTATTGATTTGGAGACAAGGTCTCACTCACTCCCTGGCTAGAGTGAAGTGCCGTAATCTGAGCTTACTGAATCCTCCACCTCCCAGGCTCAAGCGATCCTCCCACCTCAGCCTCTCAAGTAGCTGAGACCACAGGTGCATGCCACCATGCCTGGCCAAGTAAAATTTTACATAAACAAAAGTAGAGAGAGCAGGACAGCAATCCCTTGTGTGCTCATCACCCAGTTTCAACAAACTAGCTTCAAAGATGGTGCACTCATGGCCAACCTTATTTCATTTACATTCACACTAGATTATTTAGGATTCCAAACATTTTATTCCTAAAAGTATCTCAGAATGCATCCCCAAAGTGTGTCTGTAGAAATCAATAATCATTTCTTGATATCCTCTCCAATTAATGTTCAAAATGTTTTGTTTCATAACTTTGTATTATAGTTTGTATGAATCAGGACCCACATAGGGTTGATTTATATATGTGAAATTAGATTATATGTCTCTGAAGTATCTTTTATAGGAGTTCTTTCCCTCTCCCTTCCTCCCTCCCTCCCTCCCCACTCCTCCTCTTTTTTTACTACAGTTTGTTTGTTAAAGACAACAGTTGTATGCCCTAGAGATTTCCCATATTATGGATTTTGTTAATTGCATCTCTGAGATATTTATTATATAACTGTTTTTTAAAGTTGATATTAAGACTTAGAGGCATCATCAGATTTGGATTTTTACTTTTGTTTTTATTTGTGTATTTACTTATTTTGAGACAGGGTCTCACCCTGTCACCCAGTGGCATGATCACAGTTCACTGCAGCCTCAGCCTCCCAGGCTCAAGTGATTCTCCTGCCTCAGCCTCCCGAGTAGCTGAGACTACAGGTTCACATCACCATGCCTGGTAATTTTTAAATTTTTTGTTTAGATGGGGTCCCGCTATTTTGCCTAGGCCGGTTTTTTTTTCTCTAAGAATGGTTCATAAGCACTGTTTCTTTCAGTCAAGAGACACATGATGTCTGCTTGTCTGTTTACTAATAGCCATTTGTTGATCATTGCTTAGATTCATTATTTCAACAGGGGTTTCAAAATAGTGAGATTTTTATTAGGCTAGACTACTTCTCTCTGTCTTTTTTTTTTTTTTTTTTT
>NW_016109174.1:0-5432 GCF_001604975.1 Cebus imitator | reverse complement strand
AAAAAAAAAAAAAAAAAAAAAAGTCAGCTGGTTGCAGTGGCTTATGTCTGTAATCTCAGCACTATGGGAAACTGAGGTAGGAGGATTGCTTGAGTCCAGGAGTTTGAAACCAGCCTGGGCAACATAGCAAGACCCTAGTCTCTATAAAAAAGTTTAAAAGATAAAAATTTTTTTTTTAAATCACTGCTGCAAACAACTACCCACAATTAAAAGGTCTTCTGCTGGGCTGATGTAGTCTTTGGCACAGGGGACTATTTATTGTTATTGCTATTGTTGTAGCTGCTATTATACTACTATTTAAGAAATAATTTACTCAATTATGTAATGAGATGGCCTCTATAATAGGGTAAAGTTACATCTTCAGTGCTGGGTTCAGCTTCCCATTTGCCCCATGTTTGGTCCAAGGACTGTGAAGTGCTATTTGTGGTACCTATTTCTTGCTCAAGTGATCCTCAGTGAGAGAGAGAAGACTCTTTAGGAAGTTAAGAGCAGGAGTTAAGGACAGCCCTGGTAACAAGTAGAGGTGTTCCTCCTTTGCTTTAGGAACATACTTGCTTGGTATGTGCTCTCTGAATTTAGCTTTGGATTGATTCTTTTAAAAGTAATCTTTCCCGGCTGGGTGCAGTGGTACATACCTGTAATCCCAGCACTTTGGGAGGGAGGCTGAGAATGGAGGATTGCTTGAGCTCAGGAGTTCAAGACCAGCCTGGGCAACATAGCAAAACCCCATCTCTAAAAAAAAAATTTTTTTTTTTAATTAGCTGGGCTTGGTGATGTGCCCCTGTAGTCCTAGCTACTCAGGAGGCTGAGGTGGGAGGATCACTTGAGCCTAGGAGTTCAAGGCTACAGTGAGCTCTGATCATGCCACCAGACTCCAGCCTGGGCGATAGAGGAAATCCCCGTTTCAAAAAAAAAAAAAAAAAGTAACCTTTCTGAAGGGGCCTCTTTTCATTCTTCCTCTCCACCCCAGCAGAAACAGGGTAAATAAATTTTAAAAATTCTAATAACTGCTGAGGTGGGTGGATCACCTGAAGTCAGGAGTTTGAGACTAGCCTGGACCACATGGTAAAACCCTGTCTCTACTAAAAATAGAAAAATTAGCTAAGCATGGTGGTGCGTGCCTGTAATCCCAGCTATTCAGGAGGCGGACGCATGAGAATCACTTGAACCCAGGAGATTGAGGCTGCAGTGAGCCAAGGTCACACCACTGCACTCCAGCTTGGGCGACAGAGTGAGACTTTGTCTCAGAAAAAAAAAAAAAAAATTCTAAAAAGACTTCAGCCCTATAGAACTCATGTTTTGCACAGAGATCAGTGCAGTAGTTACTAAAAAAGGTATCTCTGGCCTTTTGACAAAGGGAGGAAAGGTGCAGACTTGCTCCGGGATTAGTTTATCTGTGTGTGTAATCTTCTAAGTTTGCAAAGTACTTTTACATCCACTGTAATTTAATTATCACAGGACTATCCTGTGAGCTGTGTGGTGAGTATTAGCACCATTTTATAGAGTAGGAAATTTAGGCTTAATTTTATTATCTCAATTTGTTTTCAAAATATAGCACAGAGGCCGGGCGCGGTGGCTCACACCTGTAATCCTAGCACTTTGGGAGGCTGAGGTGGGTGGATCACCTGAGGTCAGGAGTTCAAGACCAGCCTGGCCATCATGGTGAAACCCCATCTTCAAAAAAAAAAATAATAATCTAGCACAGAAAAGTTAATTTCCTTGCCTCAGGCCTTATTCTTAGTTAGTAATCTGATTGGTTATTTTATTCCTAAATTGGTGTGTGGCTGGGTGCGGTGGCTCATGCCCGTAATCCCAGCACTTTGAGAGTCCCATGCGGGCAGATAACCTGAAGTCAGGAGATTGAGACCAGCCTGGCCAACATGGTGAACCCCCGTCTCTACTAAAAATACAAAAAAAAACTTAGTCGGGCATGGCAGTCCCAGCTACTTGGGAGGCTGAGGCAGGAGAATCACTTGAACCCAGGAGGCGGAGGTTACAATGAGCCGACATTGCACCATTGCACTGCAGCCTGGGCAACAGAGAAACTGTCTCCAAAAAAAAAAAACCCACAGAGTTGGTGTTAAACTTTTATTGCAACTTGACAATCTTCTCATCGATGTAGTTTTTCTTTGAGGAAGAAAGAAAACTACCTGTACACATAGAAAAGCATAAGCTAGCTAAGCTAATTATTATTATTTTTTTGAGACACAGTCTTGCCCTATTGCCCAGTCTCCAGGCTGCAGTACAATGCGCGATCTTGGCTCACTGCAGCCTCCACCTCCCAGGTTTAAGCCATTCTCCACCTCAGACTCCCGAGTAGCTGGCTTACAGGTGCCCCCCCACCACACCCAGCTAATTTTGTGATTTTAGTAGAGACCGTGTTTCACCATGTTGGCCAGGCTGGTCTTGAACTCCTGACCTCAGGTGATCCACCCGCCTCGGCCTCCCAAAGTGCTGGGATTACAGGCATAAGCCACTGCGCACAGCCAAACTAATTATTTTCTTTTGACACTCTTAGAAACGTTGCAAGTTTCCATTTCTGCTAATGAGTAGTCTTCTGTTAGCTTTTTTGTAGACAGTCTGTGCTTTTTCCAGGAGGGTCAGAAGTACTGTTGTGAAAGGCTGCCCTCTGCCTGTGGTCTTTCCTAGACTAAAGAAGTTGAAGTTCTGTCAAAAGGCTAGGTGCAGGAGAGATCTTACCAGCCGTGTTAAATAATTACTCAGTTTCTTCGTTTGTTTTCTTGGGGGTCACTCAAAAATATTGATACTGCCCTGCTCCGGAACCCAGATGATGAGAAAGAAACTGTCTTCAAGGAATGCTAGTGAAGGTATGGATGAAAAAAGCAGAGTTAAACTTCTTGCTGACTCCATAGTGGTAACTCTTTCCAAACTGTTGAGGGCCTTTTACAGCTTTCTTATATAAAATTCCCCTAAGAGGCTAAGATGAAGAGAAAGAGGTTGAGTCACTGTAACTCCTTCTTGTTAGTACAAAGGAGGGAGTTACATAAGGTTTTCTTTTTTGCTTTGCAGAATGCATCTTGTCTTGTTCTTGCTGCCCGGCATGCCAGTGCTTCTTCCACGGTAAGGTTTGGAAAAGAAGACTAAGATCATTGGGCACCCTGACCTGGGGACAGAGGATTTGGCAACCACCTGGCCTCTTATTTATCCTGAGTATTTCCTGAGACTGTTTATTATTATTGTTATTGCTATAGTTACCATTATTATTATACTACTATTTAAGAAATAATTTACTCAATTATATAATGAGATGGGAATATCAATGCATTTGCCTAATTCTTTTAAATGTTTTAAATAGTGTAAAATATACATAACATAAAATTTACCATTTTAATCGCTTTTAAGTATATGGTTCAGTGGCAGTAAGTATGTTTACATTATTGTGCAACTGTCCATCTTCAGAACTTTTATCTGCCCAAACTAAGAAACTGTATCCATTAAACATTAACTCCCCATTCCTTCCTCCCCCCTGCCTAATTCTTTTACCCTCATTTATGCAGAGTAGTTGGCCAGACTTCCCTGGCAGATAAAGAAAGCCAGCTTCAACCGGGCGTGGTGGCTCACACCTGTAATCCCACCACTTTGGGAGGCCGAGGCAGGTGGATCACCTGAGGTCGATTGAGACCATCCTGGCTAACACAGTGAAATACAAAAAAATTAGCCGGGTGTGGTGGTGGGTGCCTATAGTCCCAGCTATTCAGAAGGCTGAGGGAGAAGAATCACTTGAAGCAGGGAAGCAGAGGTTGCAGTGAGCCAAGATCACATCACATCACTGCACTCCAGCCTAGGTAACAGAGCAAGACTATGTCTAAAAAAAAAAAAAAAAAAAAAAAAAAAAAAAAAAAAAAGAAAAGAAAGAAAGAAGATTGGGACTTTATTTTGTATTCCAGAGCTGGAAGGAATTATCCATTCACCTCTGCCTCAGGCTTGACTGCCTCTTTCCTGGCATCCAACTCCCAGGAAGTTCTGACACTTGATGGTAGATAATAGGCCAACACATTTCTAAGAAACAAACATTCACTGAATTCAGCTATGCACAAGGCACTGTTCTAGATGCTTTTATGACAATTGTTTTATTTAGTTTGCTTGACTACTCTGAAATTGACTTTTATTATTACCACTTAGAAATGTAAAAACTGAGGCTTAGAAATTAGGTTACGTAGCCAAGATAAAACAGCGGGAAAGTGGCAGAACATTACTTTAGGACTTGGTCCTTGGTAACTCCACATCTAAACTGCAGATTTGGATTCAGTAGGTCTGAGGCCCAAGAAATGTTAATACTTCTGGTGAGGAGGTCACATTTTAAGTAACAAGACTTTTGACTACTTTTGCATATATGTCCTTATTGGAGCCTGAGAATCAAACTCGAGTTAAGTAGTTTAAGTGTTATCTTAATTATGAAAATGAGAAGAGAAATGTAGTTAATTGTTTTGCTTATTAGTAATGGAGCTAGGACTAGAACCCAGATTTCCTTTCCTAACTCCAAATCAAGTGCTCTGTACTCTACATCATTAGATAGAATTGTCCTAAGTTGAATTTTTCCTACTCTACCCATTTGAGCAATCTTATCAATGAATTGCTGCCTTTAACATTCCTCTGATTTCTCTGTTTTTTCTAAGCTTCAGGTTTAGCAAAAAAACATGACTGAACCTGACACTGAAGGGTGCTAGAAAGTGACTATTATATTTATTATATAACAAATACATAGCACTTGGGACGTACCAGACACAGTTTTAAATGCTTTCTAAATATTGACACGCTTAATCCTCATAATAATCATTTCAAGTAGGCACTATTATTCCCCTTATACAGATGAGAAAACTGAGGCACAGAAAGGTAAATGATTTGGCTAGAGTTACACAGACAGTAAGCGGTAGAGAAGTGTATTAGAAACAATTTTTAGTAGACCTGGGGTTTTACCGTGTTGGCCAGGCCGGTCTCTTAACTCCTGACCTCAAGTGATCTGCCCATCCTCCAATTACATGTGAGCCACTGTGCCTGGCCAACCATTATAGTAACTTAAAGATGGTTTAGAAATGGAAAAATTATGGAGAGACTTCAACTGCTTTCAGATTATGTTCCCTATAGCCTCTTTAAAAACAGAAAGTCTGTGGAGCACGGGTAGCTCATACCTGTAATCCCAGCACTTTGGGAGGCCGAGGCAGATGGATCACTTGAGGTCAAGTTTGAGACCAGCCTGGCCAACATGATGAAACCCCATCTCCCCTAAAAAAACTACAGAAATTAGCCAGGTTTGGTGGTGGACACCTATAGTCCCAGCTACCCGGAGGCTGAAGCAGGAGAATCGCTTGAACCTGGGAGGTGGAGGTTGTAGTGAGCCAAAATTGAGCCACTGCACTCCAACCTCAGCAACAGAGCAAGACTCTGTCTTAAAAAAAAAAAAAAAAAAAAAA
>NW_016109173.1:4250-5436 GCF_001604975.1 Cebus imitator | reverse complement strand
GGGGGGGACCAAGCCGGGGGACCAAGTGAGGGAGCCGGGGGGGGGGGGGGGGTCAAGCCAGGGCTGCTGAGCAGTCAAAGTGATGGAAATGTGGGAACAAACCCAGCGACAAAAGAACAGAGGATGACCACGAAGGGGCTAGGACAGAAGGTAAGGGCAAGAGGGAATCAGAATTCTCTGCAGTCACCAAAGCCTCCAGGATAAACCGCTCTAATCATTCCCCAAAAGTTACAAATGGCATATGGTCCCCAATAAGCTCTCAAGTGCCATCCCTCCTTCCCCCTCCCACCCAAACTTGAAATCTCAAGCTCAGGTCAGCACTGAGAAAGAGACTCTGACCAGGCCCACCCAGGGTTCTCACCAAGGCGGCCCGACACAGGATCCACACTGACTGTGTCGGACATTCTAGTCTCCTCTGCATATCCCCAAAGCCAGTCCTGGCTGGAGGCCAAACCCCCGAGGATGCAGGATCTGCTACGGGCCAAGCACTGTGTGACTTTCTTAACACTTCTGCAAATGCTTTCAACAACTCTGTTCATTACAAAAACACATACTAGGTGTAGAATAACGAGAAACACAAAAAAGCAAAATTAAGAAATCAAGGCTCGCCTTGCCAGCTCCCAGGCGCCAAAGCAGCCCTAGGGCGCCAAGGCCTGGAAGCTAAGAAATCAAGGCCCCCACCACCCTACAAACTTTTTAGTGTAAGTCCTTTTGATCTCTTCAGCTATTTTCACATGCCTCTGAATCTTGTTATTGCCCCAGCACTGATCAACACGCCAGGCACGCCAGAGGCACCCTATATACTACCTGTGGGCCAATGGAAAGAAAAAAGAGAGCATCATTTCAGAATTTCCACCAAACACTGAACTGCAGAGCAAGGCAAAAGAAAGGGGGAAGGCGACCGGGTGTGGTGGCTCATGCCTGAAATCCCAGTACTTTGGGAGTTCAAGGCAGGAAGGTCATGAGTTCAGAAGTTCGAGACCAGCCTGGCCAACAAAGCGAAATCCTGTCTTTACTAAAAATACAAAATGTTAGCCAGGCATGGTGGCAGTCACCTGTAATGTCAGCTACTTAGGAGGCTGAGGCAGGAGAATCGCTTGAACTGGGGAGGCGGAAGTTGCAGTGAGCCGAGATAGCGCCATTGCACTCCAGCCCAGGCAACAGTGCAAGACTCAAGACTCCGTCT